>NW_022280114.1:1636382-1644623 GCF_004355925.1 Anarrhichthys ocellatus
TGTGTGTGTGTGTGTGTGTGTGTGTGTGTGTGTGTGTGTGTGTGTGTACAGTTTGCTCGTGATTAGAACATCAAGTTTTTGTTCGTAGGAAAATTAGACAATCCTGGTTTAAAAACCGGTTCAGTCACAGGTTTGTTTTCAGAAAGCCTGTCGACACACAAGCGGCTTTAAAGCCTCTATGGAGCCTCATAGTGAGTTTCAGCTCGTTGTTCAGCTATGAAATCAAACTGTCTTCATACACATAAAAGATTCACAGGACACATGTAATACAGTATCAGAACTGTATTCATTTACTGCTAATAACAAAAAAACATTTTCTACAATGAAAGCTTGACGGCGTGGCTTTTATTGTGAAGTCCTTTCTTATTGAAATATGAGGAAACATGCAAATCACAAACTACAGATCAGAGTCAATGTTTACAACCTGACTAACCTTACTGCCCACACCTGTTTGTCAAAGATAATTGTGTTGACATTGTATTGACGGTAGACAGCTGAGACAGACAGGAAGGAGAAAATGGAAGATGATAAGCAGCCCCGGACAGAATTGAAACAGGGATATTGTGCCGCAAACCAACAGAAAACAAAAACCCGTGGGTCCTCTACTTTCCACTGACCTGTGATGGCTGTATTGCACCCGGCACACTTTTTGGCATACAGGCTGCTGAAACACTTGACACAGTACGGACTCTCCCCCTGCGAGGTAAAAGGTTGGCCAGCCAGCGGAGCCTTGCAGCCCGTGCAGAGAAAACACTCTTTGTGCCACACCTCGTCCTTGTAGGTCACGCCTCCTTTAGTCAGAGCCTGCAGAGCACAAACTGTATCAGTAAAACGTGACAATTTAAACGTCTTTTAGTGATACATTTTGGCATGAAGTTGTTACTGATGCGACGTCTCTGATGGGGCTCTTTTACTTTTACTGTTCATGCTTACTACTCAGTTCTTCTTGTTCATTTTAACACAATCTAACACCTGAATGTTTAAAACATGTTCACTTTTATCAACTCAGAATTAGTTCAAATGAAATGGAACATTTGAAAATAAAACCACACATGGCCAGTATTCCCTGACATATTATGGTGTGCACTGCCAGCTAAAATATTGTAAAAGAGCTCACATACCCTTTAAAAGTAAAAAGAAATTAAATCAAAAATGTAATTATGTCTGATTTATAATGTCTAATCAATACAACTCTGTCCTCAGATTTTTCTGAGTTGCTTTTTCTTTTAAGTCATTCACTTTTATCATCATTCACTTGATCAATTTATGTTTTTCTATATTATGGCATCTTGACCTGTCCTTTCACATTTCTTTATCTTATTTTGAATTTTTTTTATAACAATTTTTTTTCTCACTGTTTTTGCCAAAATCCAAAGACAAAAGGAAGAAAGACAAAAATCAGTAGTGAATGATGACTTTTAACCACTCGTTGATATAGTGCTGAAAGGATCAGTTGACTGTTCAATTAGTCGATCGACATAATTGATTGTAAAAGTCATTTAGTGACTAAACAGTCTCTGGTTCTGGTTGCTGCTTCTCTGGGATTTATAGCATTTAAAATGGAATATCTGTATCTGTATCTTTGAACTGATACACAAGACATTTGAAGATGTCACCGTGGGCTCTGGGAAACAGCGGCGGATGGATTTTATCGACTAAATGATGAATTGGAAATGTTCTCTACAGATGAATCAAGATCCTGGTTCACCTTTTTGCAGTGGCTGCACTGAGGAGCAACCCTGCCCTCGTAGCACGGCACACAGTAGTAGTTGTTGTCGTCCGGGATGAAGGCTGCGGCACCCATCGGCTTCTCGCAGCCGTGACACACAAAACAGTCCTCGTGCCACGTGGAGCCGCCGTACTCCAACATCTTTGATCCTGTCAGGGGGGGGGGGGGGAAGGCACGGATGAGAATATGAACTGAGATGTCTGTCATTGTTCGTTGTGTTCCCTGACATTTGCAACCTTGCGTGTCATTTGAAACATTCCTCTGATCTCTGCCCTACTGTGCTGTAACTAATGAGCAGGAATGACGTCTGATGGCGTTTCACATGGCGAAACACTGAGAAGACCAAAAGTGATGATTCAGTGTGACGGCTAAACCTGTTTTTACACAGCCCTCCTGCTCCGTAGAATTCCTTCAGCTTACCTTGCATCAAAACAATTTGACAAGCTGTGACAAAGCAACGATCTCGCTGGCTTTTTATTTATTTTACAGTTTTAACCATTTCGTATCTGGCTGTTTTCTTTACTAAGAAACACTTCACTGCGGACGTTTAAAAAAAGGTTGGGGAGCGGTCATGCCTCTGAGCTCCTTTCATCATTGGCCCTGTTCTATGACTCAAGGGACCTGAACTGCAGACCAAATGCATGACGGCGTTTTGAACTTGAACTTGGCCTGAGCTTTGAAAGGCATTCCAGGCTGAGCGGAAACTGAAGAAAAAGACTGCTCGGCTCAGAAAAGAACTGGTGAGTTATGAGATCCCACACTACCCACAGGCCCGGGTCATTTTAAGTCATCCGACACCACTGCTGCACTCGTGTCGTCGCAGCGGCCGGAGCCGAAAAAAACCCTGCTGGGAGATATTTTCAGTAGAGCAAGGCAAACAATCATCCTGTCACATCTAAGCTGTCACACCCCGGAACACAAAACCTCATTAGCCTGTTTATCCATACAGAGACGGGGTGTGAACTTTTGAACTATTTGAGCGATTACTCAATGATCTGCCCCAGGGGAGGTTTGCGAACTTGGTGCTGGAGGAATGAAAGTGATGCAGCCGGTCTTTGTCGTCCCTACCTGGCATGACCGTCTTGTCGCAGGACACGCACTTGGAGGAATACTCGCTGCAGTAGCAGTCGCTGCACACCAGCGCGTCCTCCTGGCTGGTGAAGGGCTCGTCCGCCAGAGAGCGGTCGCAGCGGAAACAGCGGAAACAGTGCGCGTGGTAATGTCTGTTCTCATAGAAGAGCTCCTGGAGGAAGAGGAGGTGAAGGATGTAAATGACTCTGATCATGCACAATGTAATCATGTTAACTTGCCCTTATGTTTGAACATGCTGAATCCTGAACAATGTGACCTCTGACTGAATGAATCCTGTCTAAACTAAGGCATTGTTGTTCACCTGGATGTCATCAGAAGATGATCAGAAGACTAATGGACACTTTGTCCTTTGAACAAAGACTGAAAGAAGCAACCAGAGGGGGATGACCAAGGGACAGAGAGAGAGAACAGCTTCCCATCGGGGTGAAACTTTCACACTCGCCCCTTTACATTTTGGTACAAAGTTGTTACTGATGTGAAAGTCTCTGATGGCTCTTTGTGATCAGTATAAATGGGAGGTACTCTGTTCATGCTATACTCCGTTCTTCTTGTTCATCTTAACACATTTAACCATAATCTAACACCTGGATGTTTAAAACATGTTCAATTTGATCAACTCAGAATAAGTTTATATGAATAATTAGCTGAAAATAAAACCACACATGGCCAGTACTCCCTGACATATTATGGTGTGGACTGCCAGCAAAAATATCAAAGAGCTCACATACCCTTCATAAAGTTAATGAAATATGTAATTATATTAATATTAATAATTAATATTAATAATGAGGGGGTGAACAAGCCGAGGTGCAAAGAGAGAGAACAGCTTCCCATCGGGGTAAAACCGTCACCCTGACCCATTTAAATATTTACAAATTTAAAGTGAGACTTTATAGCATTTTAAAGACAAAATAACACAATTGTCCTAAAATTCATAAGTAATTAAATATATCCTCGCTTAATCAAATATACCATAAGGTGTTGTGGCTACTGTGGTAGTTGGTCTGGTATGATTAGTAGTTCATGGTGGCTGATGTTAGTAAATGGGCACTGTCAGTTTCACATACTTCCTGTTGCCATAAATTGTCATCAAATGTGTGTTAATCCGCACCAGAAAATAGCCCCCCCCCCCATCTACTAATCTATGCTTACAACTACAGTGCCCAGCAGTTCACGGACAGCCCTTAGCATTTATAAAAAAGTAAGTTTATTAATGACTAATTTCGAAAGGTTTGTATCTTCAGTAGGAATTAATGTGCACAGACAGGACAGAGAAGTCAGATATTGATATAATATTGCGTTTTTGGTCCTCCTTATAGGATTTGTTGATGATAAGACAAACGGCTTAATCCTTTAACAAACATTCAATCATTTTACCCTAAACTGTAAGTTAATAAAAACACCTGATATGTTCTTGTTGCTCACAAGGAGATTCTCTATTCGCTGCTCCCCCATCCGCTTGGAGGTCAGAGGTCACGGTTGACCACAGGACTCAGTTCCCTGTATCTTGGATGCTTACCGACATGAGAGCCTCAGTCAACCCGAATGGTTCCTACTTTCCACGACATCCCGCCGTCCTCCAAACAGTGGAGTTGAGCATGAGAGAAGTATTTTTTTTTTTTTACTTCAAAAAATCTGGATAAGCCACTTTTTGTGTCTTTGTGTTTTTCTTCCAACAGCTGCTTTGTGTTCCAGTTCATCTGCAGTTCAGGCGAGCTCTGTGATAAATGGCCTCATTGAACGGTGGGTGAAAAACTTATTTTTGAGGCATGGAGTTTCACAGTAATAGAAACGACTTAACGCAGAGGAGCGGAGAAGGAAGAAATATGACTGTTGTTATGTCTTGTGCAAAGGGAGGGACGGCCAAAGCAAGCAGCGGCGTAATTTACTGCAGCTCCTTCACAGGGAGTCCATAATACACAGCACACCGGTGGCCTCATGGCGTCTGTGGGTGCTTTCTTCAGGACAGTGTTTCCAATTTTCACTAACTACGGTTTTTACCGAACTTAAAGGGACAATTTGCCGAGTTTTCTAACAACGCCAGCTGGTTTGCTAAAGAAGTTAGAAAATGTATCATAATGCAGTCAGACAGTTACAACGTAAGCAGTGGAAGAAGTACTCAGCATTCAAAGTGTTATTATTATTTAAATGTACTCAAAGTATCAAAAAACTAAAGTAGTTGTTGAGGCAGTACGGTCCCAGATAATGTCATGATATTCTTAAATATAATTTGATCGTTATTAGTGATGCATTATACTCTAGCGGCATTTCAGTGGTGTAGCTGGTGGAGTTAACGTGAACTATTTCATATACTCTTCTGGAGTTATCTTATAAGCAATACGTGATATTGATGACAGAGCTGAAACGATTACTTGATCAACAGAAAATGAATTCACAACTATTTTGATGGTGGATTTATCATCATTTTTCAGTGAAATGGCAACTCTCCAGTTTCAGCTGAGGATTTGTTGCTTTTCTCTGTTTGAAGGCATTTTAAAATTAAAATCTTTGGGTTTTGGACTTGAACAAAAGAAGACATTTGAAGACATCACCTTGGACTTTGGGAAACTGTGTTGGTCATTCTTCACTATTATAGAAGTTTAACAGACCAAATGATTAATCAATTAATTAATACAATAATTGTTCAATCTAAATCTCAATCAGTAGCTACAAGTTTCAAATAAGTGTGTAAAAAGTACAATATTTCCCTCTGAACTGTGGTGGAGTAGAAGTAGAAAGTAGAAGCAAAAAAACTTCATGATTGTACTTAAGTACAGCAGTTGAGTACATGTACTTGTACAAGTAGAGCTTACCTTGGCATTGTGGCCGATGATTTCTTTGCATTCCTGGCAGGTGTTGGCGTACAAGCGGTCGTAGCAGGGGATGCAGTGAGGGTTGTCCTCCACCTGGATGTATTTGCGTCCGCACAGGGACTCGTTGCAGTTCTTGCAGTCGAACCGTTCACTCATGATGTCTTTCTTCTGGCGGAGAGAATTCACAGGCACAGTTTTTAGCATTCGCTATCAGCGGGAAGACAGCGCAGGAAGGAGGAGTAAAGATGATTAAGATGGAGAGAGAGAGAGAAAGCAGGAAGAAGGGAGGCAGACAGTCTTTGGATATACAGCTGGGAAATAAAGACCAAGAGCCATGTCAAAAAGTGGGAGTAAAATAAACAAACATTTTAGAGCACTATAGAGAGTGCTTAAAGACACTCAACCCTCAAGTTAAAAAGATGATAGAACTAACAACACACTAAAGGCAAAGTGTAGTACAGGACACTAAAAGCAACGTACAATAAAAAGGAGAGTTTTGAGTCTTGATCATAAACAATTATGGATGTACTGAAGTTAATAATGCTGTGGCAGTAGTCGAGTCTGGAAGGGATGAAAAAAACTTTCTGGGAGGGGTGGAATAAAACCATATGTTTGAAGTGTAAAAAAGCTTTCTTGGTTAATGAGATTCGCATGGTGGTCAAAAAGAGAGTCTGCTTTCGAAAATCAGTTAAATGCGAGAGTTGGCCTGCATCCACAGTTACATTTTGGCAGCGCAGTTGGTCAGGGTAGAGTGAGTTGCAGTGATTGTGTATTTAGTGGAGATGTGGAGTTTGGACATCATCGGCACAGCAGTGGAAGTGGAGACCATGAAGACGGATGGTGTTAACAAAGGGGAGCATTGTAGGGCAATGAACGGTGGAGGACCAGGCATTGAACCCTGGGGGACGCCGGAGGCGGATGTTTTGGATATCTGTTCATTGATATGCTATATGTACCCATCTTCCTACTTTGTTAAAGTAGGAAGGGGATATAGTAGGGAGGTCGTAAAGTTTTTGAGAAAGAATGTTGATGATGGTGAGAAAAGCAGCAGCGGGGGTTGCGGAGGATGAAAACATTGAGATGACTAGAGCCTGAGAGGAGGAGGTTGTCGGTGACTTTAACAACATGGTGAATACGAATTAGATGAACCTTCAACATGCAAAAAATGTATGGTTTATCAAAAGACATCATACTGCAGTTAACAGGTAAGTATTGTTAAAACATGTTTCACATCTGAAAAACATTTCCTGCAAGCAGAGAAAGGGTTGAATGAACACTAACTCAGATTTGATTTAATGTAAATCAGGCCTGTATATAACCCCTTCTCCGGTTTCATCATTACTCTCTAATAAGTGAAAGGTTGTGAGGCTCTGGCTCTTCCTCCCCCCCATTCTTGCACGAAACCCCCAGCGGCGGTTTGGCATCGAGAAAGAACAACTAAACAATATTAATTGTTGGGAGCTGAATTGAAGCAGCGCTCTCTATTTCAAAGGCTCTCTCGAGGGCTTTTTCATCTTTGTTTGGCCTAAAGGGCATACCACTCGTTCATCAAGTTACTCCCTTTACTAACTCATTTTACTCTACTCCTTTTGTCCACAACTCTCTCTCAAAAGCAGATAACAAACTTGTAGATGTTTTATTGCCGCAACTTTAGCTTTCTGTTATGTCCAAACTAATTTTTGTGATTGGAAATAGGGTTGATTGCCAAAATTGAAGTCCAATTGAACTCCAAATATGTGTGTTTTCATCATATTGACCCTGAATATGCTGCATAAAATTTTTACAGACATGCTTTTAAACAGATTTTAAGATAAACGTAACTCAAAGGAGGGAGATGCTTTTGGTTGTTTTTGCTGAAGAAATAAGAAAGAGAAAATACAGGGTCCAAAATGACGACACTCAGCAATGTTTTATCATAATTTCAGGGTCAAAAGATGTTGATGGGTCTAGTTTAGTTACATTTGTAAAGTTTGTCTACTATATTTTGAAGTGTAGCTAAGCCCTGCATCACACTGATATATAGTCATTAATGTACTCGGTTGTCTGGAGCCTCTTAAAAACAAGATGATGCATCTGAAGTATAGCCTCCTTATACTTAATTCAAATAAATGACTTGATCTGGAGCTCTTGGGGCAGAGGAAGGACAGGTGGAAATAAGGCTGGGCACACTGACAATAGCACCATCCCACCATTATTACTGAACACAGCGAGGCATTAGCAGGGTATGTGACCCCCATGTTCTGCAGCAGCGAGGGGAAATGAGCGAGGAAATGAAGTGTGGGAGGTTAAAATACCCTCCTGTGGAACAGTTGAGTCCGCATGGCTCAGAAAAGATATATACAGTGTGGATGAAGATTATGGATAAGGAGAGATCTCTTTGGGTATATGTTCATGCTCAGGATCACAGCGTCTGGAACATTTACAAAGGCAGACACTTAAATATTTCACTTGGAAACGGTAATTGTTTATAATTTTCTCCCCCCCCTATTTTGGTCACGTTTGACGTGTTTTTATAGTGTCAGAAAATGGGAGGTGGGTTCAACAAAGTGCAGCCGAGAAACCGTGTGGCTTTGAAATCTCCCTGAGGGATCGAGGAATGAGCCCCCC
>NW_022280114.1:1644723-1683219 GCF_004355925.1 Anarrhichthys ocellatus
CACACACACACACACGTCACCGGCTCGGTCTAAACGATGAGAGGACCCAGGGCTCGGTGCAAACTAATGAAGGCCACTTGTTTTCTCAGGAACACATATTTTTTTGTGGTTTTGTTATGAAGCTGGTTATAGAATTAAATCACATCGCTCATGACGATGGTTTCCCGCTCCACACATTCACATTTACAGGTACTGCGCTTCACGGTTGGCCACCTCCAAGTATTATATTAAAGTGCAGTTTACATTCCTCGTGTCTGACTGCGATCAAACATTTTGTTTCTAATAACCAATGATGCAGCAATGTCAGATAAACAAAGGATAAACACAGTCTGCTCTCGGTCATGTCCTGAAGTCGATGCCAGAAGCAGAAACTCCCTCTCTCCCGAAGCTCGTCTGGAGACTTTTTCTCCCAATGCCATGTTAGCACAACACAGAGGACATCCCTGATGCATCCCTGGCTGCAGATAACAGCACCGCTTCCTCTTGCAGGGCATCAAGCTGGGTCAACAAAACAACGAGGAGCATACCGAACTGAGAGAAGACATCACATCCTATGTCTGCTTTCTGTCAGATTGCTGTCTGGACGGGGGAAAATCAGCCCAACTTCCCTCCTAAAATGTCTAAAGAGGTTCGGTTTCTATTCTCGTCCGTCCATTTCAACGATGAATGCAGTGACAAAACAATGGTTTTCCTTCCGGACATAGTCTTCCCAGTTTTGAGCTTTATGTTTCTCTTCCTGGGCCACAACATCTGCGAACACATTCTGTGGTCTCCAGCTGTTGTCTGTCATCAAATTCTCCTTTAGGCATCCAACAGGGAATTCTTATGGGACTTGAGCCAAAACACAAAGGCATGTAATTGAAAATCCACCGATGTTGAAACCAATATTTTATGGTTACTAAAGGGCAGTCCATTATAACTTTGTAGTCAGCTATAAAATAGGGAAATACGGTGGGACTCTTGCTGTCGAAACTGAGCATTAGGCATGGAGCAGCATTAGCTTAGCTTAGCATAAAGACTGAAAGCTTTGCCCAAAGTATTAAAAAAAAGCCTAAAGCTTATTTTTTTTAACATGCATCTTTAATCCAAACAGACAAGCGTGTTGTTTTATTTCTGTTGGTGAAACATTAACATGCGTTAATTAGTGAGCTTTTTGAGGGCGGTGGCAGGATGGATCTATACTTTCATGTTGTTCACATCAAATTCAGACACCATCGTCTGAATGTCACAGCAGAAATCGAGACCCGTCAGACAAAGCAACGTTTTTTCCAATCTTCTATTGTTCAATTTTGGAGAGCCCGCGCCAATTGCAGCCTCAGTTTCCTGTTGTTAGCTAACACTCGGTGAGTTCTTCTGCTGCTCAAGCCCATCTGCTTCAAGGTCCGACGTGTTACCAGATGTCTCTTCTGTATACCGCTGTTGTTTTCTCATTCATGTGGGAGGGTGGTCCTCAGAATTTCTTTAAGAATTTATCAGAAGTGGGCCGAGAGCCTTAAGTTACACAAAAAGGTTGAGAACCTGCCTAAATGCATTGAGTTGCTGCCACGTGACAGGTGAGTGTGTATAAAGTATTTTAAATTGCACCGCATACAAATTGATTATCTCGCTTTAAGGTCGCGACTGATTGCGTATCTGTTAGGAATCTGCTCATTTCACACCCTCAACACTGTCTGACACTAACTGTCTGAATGACTGACTCATAGTCAGCGCCCTGTTTACGAGGTGTTCACGTTACTCAACAGGTGTCCTCTTGGATCACACCCAAGACTACTTGTCTCCCCTGTTCTTCTTCTCTTCAGAGCGTGACATCGAACCAAACACTCATCCATCCTGTCTAAGTACTCTCTCTCTAGTAGCACAGCTGCTGAATCTATTTAAGCCCACAATTCACCTTGATGAGTGGACATGTTGAATTCCTTAACCGATACACTGACCGTCCCGGTGAGAGATTTACAGGAGCCCTTTGTAGTGGCAGCCAAATGGCAAATGTCTCCCAGGATCAGGCCTCCTGCCTCATGTCCCTTCATGGCTCGCTGCTGTTATTTTACACCTCCACAACCTGGACAGTTTCTTACGACCGCAGCCAGAAGCTCTCTGCAGGCCATGGGAGCTGCTGCCACTGGGTGTTACTGTTTATTTTCCCCCCGGAGGAATTTAGACTTTACAAACCAGATTATTCCATGATGAAAACCTTTGTCACACGTAATAAAGTCCAGTGGAACAAAATGTGTAAGTAAGTGTTAATTCTGTCAGACAAACAAAATACTAATTCATGCAATATAAAACAGCCTCAGTGCCTCTTTGGGAGGGAAAATGGCATTCCCTGTGCGCTACTGTTCTTTTTGAGACTTTTTGACTGCTTCCATATATTATTAAATGTACAAAAAGACTGTGTTCTCCTTTAAGTCCAGACTGAAATATCTCAACAACTATTGGATTCATTATCATGAAATATTTTAAGGACATTCATGGTCTCCAGATGATGTATCCTAATGACTTTGGAGATCCTCTGACTTTTGCTAATTAGCATTTAACAGAAAGTAAAGCTGAGGTTGATCAGAATGTCCGTTTTTCAGGTATTCAGAAAGTATTCCGACCCCTTCGCTTCAACTTTTTATACTACCCCACTATGCATAACTGAAATAGCACATTGACATAACTATTCAGACCCTTTGCTGTGACACTACAGCTTTAGTTACTTCAAATATTTGTGAAATCAGATAGAAACTATGTATAGGTTCTTTTTTTATTATTATTCTCAATATCTCTGACTGGGAAATACCACTCGGAGGCAAACGTTTTTTGCTCAGTTGCTCGTAAACGATAAGTGCAGCCTTACAGGCTCTGAGTCCTGTTTTTTTTCAATGCCTTAACTTACAATCACTGCTTTCTATTTTGCCGTTAAACTCATTAAATGACCAAACTGTGCGTGCATTCAGTTAAAACAGGAAAGCGTGTAACAAAGTTGGCTTTTTAATTACCACCCCACTTTACTGTTTATTCCCCCTGAAATGGATTAGGGTACTTTAACGGCCTCTGAAGCTCAGAACAGTCCTCATATTGTGCGACTCCCTGGGTTGCATGATATGGATTTCGTGGGAGGTGACTGGGAATATTGACAGCGGCACAATACTGTGTGGAGCATGGCAACAACAGAGGAGCCCTGCAGCATCGGAGGGAAAGGGACACTCTCATGGCTGCAGCTGTAAAACTGTTGCAGAAAAAAAAAGAAAAGAAAAGAACATCAAGGCTGGTCTCTTATGGATGTCAGATGACTGCGCTCCCTTTCATTCCCAGTACAAAGACGCTCAATGTGGTTTCGGCTTCCTGCGGATCACAGGGCTAATTTCAGCTGAACGACGCACACAAATCAGCATGAACACACATTGTACATATTGTTGTCGCTGATTAGAGATCTCATCAGGATAATTTGCTCCTTCTTGCCGTTTTTAAACAATAACGACGTTCTGATGTGTAACATATTTCGGTCGCTTGAACATGAAAAATCGCTTCCTTATAAGGTCAAATTAGTGTCAAAGACTCCATTGTTTAACAATGAGGCTGTGCTTCATTTTACACGATCATGTCATTGGTTAATCTTAATTGCACGAGACCATAACATGATCAGTATCCCTAGATATTAATGACACATAACCACTACCATTAAGCCTGTAACATTAGGGAATAAAGCACCTTTAAAGAGAAAATTCGTGTCTGCTTTTGTTTTATGAGTCTCCAGGCGGCTGCTTGTTTATCCAGTGAAACAATGTGGGCTGCAGCTGCAGTTTCTCCTCTGATGCTGTCGGCAGAACTGACAAACAGATCTCAGTCAGTCAATAAGTAAACAAGTCACCACCACGCCAAGTCTTCATCACACAGTGACCTGACACAGGAGGTCCTTGGGAGGGGGGGGTCGCGAGATGATTATTGAGGTACAAAATAGGAAAAAACTAAGCTTGTGGAACTTTTCCCAAATTTCTTTTTTAATACTGTATAGTTTTGCTTCCTCTGACTTCTAAAATGCTTTATTTCATGGTTCTATAATATCATAATCATATACTTGGAAAGAAGTATGTACTATGGGTACACATTTTTGCCCCAATTTGAATTTCCTAGACAGAAAAACACCATCTGAACGAAAGAAATCCTTCTTTTTTATCAGAAGTCTTTTCTTCATTTCACAAACAAATTAAACATAAAAGTATTGAATCTAATAGCAAATGTGTTTACTTGCTATTGAGCTTTCAGCCACCACTTCTCAATCTCTATCCGCAGAGGAAGACTATGACGTGGTTAAAAGCTCTGGGACAAAGCTAGAAAGTGGACTCATAGATCCTTCTTTGTCAAACTTCTATTTCAGAGGTCAAGACGAAACTTTCATGCTCATTATGTTCTCCGTATTTGACTATTTTCTGCATGTTGCAGCTGAAAATTAACTATAACTTTTTTCAAAAAGTCATATCAATGCAAAATGGTGGACCGACTGACATTGCCATCCAAGACCGAGCGTTGCTAAAAATATATGTGAAACGTCTTATAATCACGAAAGAATAAAAGTAGAGAGGCAGATTAAAAAGATTGTGATCGAGTGTGGTCATGAGGTCTCTTAAAATGAAGTACCTTTAGTTGAAGTTACTTTTGGCAGCATGTTGCCCTTGGATTATGCTTGCAGGCAAACGCCGACCGAAGCAAATAAACAGTCGGCCTTATGGTCTTTAAAAAACGGCAACTATCATCCAAAACAAACACACGGGTAAACATATTTTCCCATCAGCTGCCAGCTGGCACTGGACAGTTCAAGAGGTGGGTGTTAATGGTAACAGACGTTTGTTTTCTGAGAGACCGGGCCTGCTGTCTCTGTTTCATGTCTGCTGATGGATTTATTTGACTTTGGAAAGGCAGAGGATTGGTTTCAAACTCTTACACTTGCAGAACATACGGACAGATGATGGTTTTGAGCAACTGGAGCTGTAAATTTAAAAGCAGACTTTAAAAAGGACATTTACTCCAAACTGAAGTGGAAACTGTACTTCAGTCAAATGTGTGATCTTTCGTCTGACTCATTAAAGGATCCGTTAGACATTTGAGGAAATGGCTCATCTGCTTTCTTGCCCCGAGTTATAGGAGAAGATGAACACGTCTCTCTTACGTCTGTATGGTACAAATTAAGCCAAGGCCAACAGCCAGTTAGGTTAGCTTAGCATGGAGACTGGAAGCAGGGGGAAACATTTGGCTCTGAACCAAGGCAACAAAATCCGCCAACCAGAATCTCTAAAGCTCAGTAAATAAAACGCATCTCCTTTGTTTCATCAGAACCAAAACAGAAATGTGAAAACGACAATTTTCGGTTTTTCGAGGGAGTTGAGGAGATGTGGGAAGTCACTGGTCCTAGCTGTTGTTTGCCAGAAATAGTTTCAGCATGTAACACAATAATTGCTATTTTTTTCTGTTTGTGTTTGGATTAAACATACAAGATAGAATGCCTTAATTAATAAGCTTTCACCATATTTTTTGACACTTTTCCCTTTGCTTTCAGTCGTTATAGCTGAGCTGATCTACAGCTCCGTATTCATTCTTAGGAAATGTTCCCGGCCATTAAATAGTCCATCCCTAAAACGAAATGTCTTTTTCACACTTAAAAACTAAATATTTAAGATGTTGGCCAGTGTGCTAGAGTGGTGCTGCCTTTGGTCAGAGCCAGGCTAGCTGTTTCCCCCTGTTTCCAGTCTTTATGCTAAGCTAAGCTAACCGTACCTTCATATTTAGTGTACAGACGTGAGAGTGGTAACAATATTTTCATCTCACTCTGAGCAAGACACCAAATCAATGCATTTCCAACCCTTGCCATGCTGTGCCGCAGAAACAGGAAATGTAAAAGGCCGAGACATGAGTGGGACTGACTCATGAGACTCTCTTGTCACATTTTTATGACCAGCTGTCGCTTTGACAATCCCAAAAAAATCATCTCCCTTCAACTGTTTTATTTTGTGTCTGGCTCGTCTCCACTGATTGTACACAAGCAGGCCCAACCTTCACCCAACGCAAGAATCCCAGAGGAATGTGACGACTGGTCAAAACGTGGCAAAATGTCGTGGTTGAGAAGAAGAAGAAGAAGAAGAAGAAAAGCAAACAAGGAAAGCATTTTTTCTTTCGCCCTCTGTTTTCTAAAAAAAAGACAAAAGTCAAGAATTCCTTGTGGGAAACAAAACCCCCCCTCCCAAACACATTCACATGCAACCAGAGCTGCATTGTTTCAATGAATGAATTAATTTCACCCAAATGGATTGGAACATGTATGTATGGCGTGCGGTGATGGAAACTATGAGCGGTGCTGGAGCAGGGGGTGAGTGGGGGGGGGAGTGAGTTGGGGGGGGTTGCTGAGTCTCCAGAAAATGTGTAATCTGAAGGAGAAGTGACATCACTTTCACTCAACAAGACTAAATGCCGTGGTAACATTCAAAATGAATAAAAGCAACGATTGCTTGACATATTGCGCTCTCATTGTCCAGGCGTGGAGCCGTATTTTTGTGCATCCGAGTCAATTTAAGAAACATTAAAGCAAGGGATTGTTTCCTCAAAGGTCTCCTTGTTCTTCTCCTCATGAATCCTACTAGAAAAACGGGGGCCGCAGCACTTATTCAAAGTATCAGTTACTCACTTTGGACCCCGTTCAGGCCCCCGATAACATCCACTGTTTCCTCACTAAAGAAAGGACTTCCTTTCTGCTTCATCCTGGATGTGGGGGGTCAAATATTTGGCTTAGCATTACGCACTACTATGTCATCCTTTATGTCTTTATTGGTAAGGAATCATTTACTGATGCTTTAGAGTTAAATTATTTATCATAAATAATAGAACATTATGGGTTGCCAGGTTGTGAAAAATGCCACTGGTACGTATCTGTCCTATCGATTCGGTAATGATGTAATGATACATGTTGGTAATATTAATAAATGCTCGAGATAATCAGTTTCTAATTATCAATCGAGTCTATAAACGTTGTTAACTCATTAATACATTGGTTTTCGATTCTCTGCAGAACACTTTTCTACCTATTAAAACGTGGAAAAGACATTGAAAATGTTCTGATGCTTCATTAACGCATCTTTTTTTGCGCCAGGTGAGGTCTGGTGATGAGGTCTGTGCGCGCCTCCGCGGAGCAGACGTCAACGCTTCAGGAGATTACAACAATGCAAACTCACCACAACACACTTTAAATGTACGTATCACATACGTATCTTTACGCTACAAAGCTGTAAGCAGCACATGTATATAAAGAGCGCACATATAAAACGTACCTCTCTTTACGCACCAGCAGCCTCTGGAGATGCTCACGGGAATATCTGCAGGATCCGAGCCGATCGTCCGCTCGCGCTGCTCTGGAGAAGATAATGACAGAGAATTAAATCCTCCGTGAAACTCCCGCGAGCTGCAAACTGACGGGTTTCCACTGACTGAAGCGTCTGGTACGTAAAAACCATTCCCTCAAACACCGCCCCTTTCTTCTCTCCACTCCCTCATGTCTCTCTTTCACCTTGTGGGGAGTTGGAGCCGAAAGAAGGTAGACTCCGTGTGTTTTTTGGATGTAATTGAATATTTTAAATACACAGTAGACCTTTGGCTTCCAGCTGCTGCTGTAAACCCATTTTTTAACCTCTCTAAATGGAAAATCCTTATAATAATCTCATTTTAGGAGCTATAATGTGTTCTACAGCTAATATCACAATAAAGGTAATTTGGGGACTTTGAAATTGACGTTTTAAATGGTTTCCTTCACTTAACTACCACAACACCCCCACTCCAATTAGGCTATTATTCATAAGCAGTACACTCGATACATGGGTTAAAACACACTATACTGTAATGTAATTGTAACCAAGACATTATAACGTGCTTATTAATGTATTCATCAACAAATATAACGTATGTGTAGTTGATGAATGATTGATAACACAACATGGCCCTTTACACACAGGATCAAAATGGTATATAGTGTTATAAAGCACTTAGCACGTGTATACGTGTTATAAATGATTTACTGACTGTCTATAGATGTTATAAACAGTATCAAACTGTTTATTCACATATAAAATCTTGAAAATAGAAGTGACACAAGATGATAATATAATAAATGAATACATAAATACCCCAAGTTTTGTATTCTTAAAAATATGTTATGCCTGTTTACAACTACATTATAATAGGTAAAAGTTATAAACAATGCATTAGTTGCTTATATACTGCTTATGAAGGCTGAACAGGGGGTTAAAATACATTTCTACCATCATCCACTTATGGATGAGGATGCTGAGCAGCAGCTTTAATTAAACCCTCCACACTCTCTGTATTGTCTTTCACTCTCAAGGCTATAAGTATTCTCGGCTCCGTGACATTTTCTGTGGTGAGGAGCAAACTGCAGGGTCCCGGAAAAAAGAATAAAAAGGAGATATAATTTTCTCTCTCATTGACCTCTATTTTCCACAGCGGTGAGCAGGAGGTCTGGGGACGATTAGAGGCTTCAGCTGTGGCTCCATCTGCCACGACCCATTAAGTCAGGATGTCCACACATGAAGTGATGAAGCCTTTTCATTCATGTCAGGCACTTTTTGAGCTTATTAACGGGACAACTTGATGGACTGTTAGATCTCAGAGTTCATGGGGACGGACTTGTTGAAAATATTGATTTATTTGAACTATAACACAATTTTGAGAGTAGGTGAAACTTTTTCTACTTCATCCTGAAATGTCAAACATTTAAATGTGAATATGCTGCCGCCTGCTGGTAAAACCTGTTAGTGGCAACAATTCAACTGAGTGAACAGATCCAGATTTAAACAGACATGAAGCTAAAAGTCTATGAAATAACTTTTATTATCACAATATTAAACAAAATATGTAAGGTGATTACTCTTTAAACCTGTCCATACTATGGACGCCCAGTTACTCTACTATTAAGACTTTTGTCATAATTATGAGACAATAATTATAAGGAAATTAAGTAATGCCTTAATATTACGGCTTAGAATCTCAAAATTATTATAGTTGTTAATATGTCATAATTATGCTATTTTGACATAATATGGCATACTATGTGGGGAAAAAACACTTCATAATGTAAAAGCTTTATATAGCTATAGTAATAATGAGGCTATTTGTTTCTTATAATGACATATTTAGACATGAGAAAATATTTCATCAGGAAAAAGTAAGGTAATGGATTCTTAACTCATAATTATGAGAAACCCTCAAAATATTATAGCTATTAGGAACATTTTGGAAGTTTTGTAATTATCAGAAGGGTTTGCATCATTGTGATAAAAAACACGTGATTGACTTATCTATAACCTCGTAATTATTACCGACATACCTTATGAGAAGCTGTCTCAGAATTATGAGACACTTCATGATAAAATGTGTACATTTGTTTAATGATTTTGTATCTCATAATTGTGATAGTGCCTTACAAATATGACTTTGTATCATGAATTTAAGAAACTCTCAAAAATGAGACACTGAGCCAAACCGTAATGATTATGAATTATATTTCCTCATATTTAACAAATGTCGAATCTATTTAGTTTCTCACAATTCTTTGTATCTCCTATATATCAGATACTTTCACTAAATAAGTAAAATAAATTATGAGTTATGAGAAAATACATTATAATTGCCAGAAATAAAGCAATAATAATTAATAAAACATTCATATTTAACTACCATATCTAATATTTATGACAAAGTATCTCATAGCTATGACCAAGTATATACACATCTTAATATACAAAATCTTTAAAAAACTCTCAAAACTATGACATATCAACTATGGTTTACATTTATCTTATTATATTAACAACTTTCTTAACTTGTGAGACACTAATTATGAGCAAAAAAAGGTCACAACTGTGACTCAGAAAAAATAGGAAACATTTTATTAAAGAAATATGTACAATAATTACAAATCTCTGAAAAAAGCAAAACAAGCCGCTGCAAACAGAATCCCTGTGGAGTAAATTTGGTCAAAACGTTCATCACAAGCTACAAAAAAAGTCGAGCGTCATCAGACGCGGCAGGTTCGTCCGAGTGAAAAGCATCATCCGTTATTCCCAGACTCCATTAGGACCAACATGCTGTTATTAAACCAAGGCTCTAATGGGGGAACTGGCACAGTGCTGGTCTGACGGGGATCCTGAGCAGAGCTCCGGCCGCTGGTCACATGATTCATTATCAACAGAAAACACGGCAGAACAAACACTGTGCTTTCGTTTTCATACTGGCTGTTAGATCCACTTACACAACGCAACAGTTCAAGGTTAAATGAGCAGGACCATGAAAGAAAGTTCATTCTGTTCATTTTAGTTTGTGGAAATTCAGTTTTTAGCTTCAGTCAACAGAGCTCTTTGTTCATATTGACTATAAGTGCTTATATTGGATCAGATAGGCGTATATTTAAATGTTGCAGAGTACACACAAGTAACTGGCCAAGAAGGTAAACACAGCTGACATTTCAATACCGATAAATGTGCAAAAAGAAAGAAGCACGATTTTGTTTGTTTTTTGGCGTAAGCTCAGTTCATCAGTTCTAACTGATTCACATTCAGCTGCACACAGTAAGGTAACGCGTGTTTGACAGGAGGCATGTGTGCTCTCGTGTGATCTCTCCACGTCGCGCAGCCTCGCTGCTCTTAAGGTAAACACACAGACACACGCACGCACGCATGCATGCGCACACACACACACACACACACACACACACACACACACACACACACACCTCCTGCCCTTTAAACAGCACTGCCATTCATCCCGGCGTACTTTAGGCCCATCCGGTGGTTTCTGGAGGAGCGGACGTCTTGTGGTGGGGAGCCAACTTCAAACACTTCGTGGATGGCTTTTCGGAAACAATGGAAGTTGTACTCTATCAAACCTGTGAAGAGGACAAGAAGTCTTTTAAAGCATTTCATTTCAAATGTGATAAGAGATCTTACTACGTAAAAAATAGGTGCTATTACAGTTTTGCCAGCTTAGACTGGATGTTAAAACTGTGACTCAGATCTACTTTTTAACTTTAGACACTTTAGAGTTGGCAGCTTCACGCTTTAATCACACATTCAGGACATCCTGTGTATTTAAACCCTGGCCTACTGGTGCCAACTCAACTGTTTATAAAAACAAAAACTACCCACCTTTCCTCTCAAAGCTCTCCTCTCTGAGGATGCAGACGAGTGCGAGGAACTTTGTGACCTCTTTCAAATAAAGCACTGTGGTGTTGTTGAGCTTGATGATAGCCATAGACTCCTTGTCATAGGCACTGCCGTCCTCCATCAGCCTGTCACGGAGGAGAAGACGGAGAGCCACCTTCAAAACCGTTCAACCAAAGGATGCGACCACTGCCAACACTTCAAACAAATATAATTCTTCTCACCCGTAAATGCAGGAGACATCGATGACAACGTCTATCATATCACAGCAGAGTTCGTAGGACTGCATGTCCACAGGAGAGCTGTCTGTGGCGATGTAAATCTTGCTAACGACGTCAAACAGGAAGGCTTTCTCGATCCCAGAGTGCTGCAAAACACGAAGGACGTTCATAAGAGACGGTACAAAAAAGGACACGCTGTAGAGACTATATTTTATTAAACGTAACAGAAACATACCGATATGAAAATGTTCAAAAGGTTCTCCAACGTTGGTAACTGAGGAAGGAGCTTCTGGACGACTTTACTGAAGGCCTCGAATATGGAGTGGTCGTAGATGCTGGTCAGGTAGAAGCTGAGGAGTGAAAGCAGGAGAGGAGTTAGCACACTGCAAAAAATACCGTGTCAACAAATGAGTCTCGGCTATAACACTGCAAGACGAAACAATATACTAATCCGACCGTTTCACGGTGATAGAATAGGAACTTAACCCTGAAATGTCTGACCTCACCAATAGACTCCTATAATTAGGTAGACTCAAAACAATGACGACAAGAAACAGCTTGATTTGTATGTATAAGTTATACAATATCGAGGTTCATTTTTGACCACTTGAGGGAAGGGAAAGTTGTTACCACAAAGCGAGGGGAAAAGGAGGAGTTGGGTGTTAATAACAATGAGTAATACTTTCCATTACACACAGCTTTCACACACGATATTTAACATAAAAAGTGCAGCTTTAAAAGGTTCTCTATACGATATTCAGAGCATTAATATAGCATCAAATAACTATCATCTATGTAAAGATGAAGTGGAGTAATTTCTACCCGAGTAGAGAAGGAAGTTGCTCTCCCTCTGAGTGCGTTGTAATCTGAGCTTCTCTCTGCTTTGTTGACATAGTGTGGCCGGCTGCGCATGCCTTTAAGTGCATGTGAGCGGCCCACACAGGTTAGCTCACGGCCGGCACTCTGCACCGCTCTCATACGGCGGTTACAGCTGATGACGCTGCACCGACCTACCGCTTCGTCACGAAAGCGTAGCACCCACCTTTCAATTCCCCCTCTGGTAAACACCGTTAGCTCCGTCAACGCTGTTGCTGTAATTTGCACTGTTAGCTGATAGCCGCCGGCTCGGTCGTCGCCATGTTGAGAGCCGTGTGGAGGCAATAGATATGCTTTGAATGTCAAATTTAGCACCTTTAAAAAAGGTACAGTAGGTCACACGCTGATAGCAAAATCACCATGTCTCTAGTGTTTTAGTGGAGCACATACAGCTTCTATCCTGTTAGACTACAATCATAAAACTTATTGTTTCTAGGAGTGATCTGCCCCTAAATCTTGCAGCTTGAGTATCTAACCTGTGCAGACGTGTCAGAGACTCACCTGAGGTGAAGCTTCTCCAGGCTGGCGTCTGCCAGATCGTCGTTGGCCCTCTGATGAATGTCCCTTTGTGTCTCTATTTTGTGGTCGTCTGACAGACCGTCGACTTTGTGGATGAACACCTCAAAGTTGATGTCTGGATTCACTTTGTAGGCTCTGGATACGGTGAGGTGTAACCGCCCGAGGGCCTCGACGTAGTCGTCCTAACAAGAAGGCAAAGGTCACGTGTTACTTCATCTCACACAGGAAAGCCTTTTAAAAACTACGGTCTTCTTCTTCTTGAGTTTTAACTGATGTCATCCTACCTGAGCATCGATGACAAAGATCAAAGCGCCGGCCCCGTTGAAGATCATCTCGCTGTCAAACGAGGGATCGAAGAAGTCCACCTGGCCAGGAAAGTCCCAGATCTGGAAGTTGACAAAGGAGGTGGCGGAGATGTCGTCCTTGTAGATTTTGTTGGTGCTCTCGAGAAACAGCGTTTCATTGGGCGACATCTTGTGGAAAACAACCTGGTCAGAGGAGCAGGAGGATTATCGTTACACCTGTTTCATGTTTGTCCATCCATGCTGTTCCCCCCCATTTGTTTACCTGTTTCTTTAACGGAACAGTTCTTCCCAAAATAAAAAAAGCACCTTTCCTCTTGCCTGCAGTGCTATTTATCAATCTAGATCGTTGCAGAGCATCGGAGCTATCGACCATAGTGATGTCTGCCTTCTCTCCAATACAATGGAACTATATGGCACTCGCCTTGTGGTGCTCAGAGCACCAAAAAGAAAAAAAACATTTGAAAATCTTAACAGTAATGTCTCTCTCCAGAAATCATGAAGCGGTTACTGAAGATAATCCACAGACCTTGTTGTGAGCAGTTTCATGTAGGAAGTGGAAAGAGACATTTCTGTTGTATGTATGCTGTTCACAGATCATAGAGAAGAAAAGTATTTCCGTCACGATTACAGTCAGTTGCCAGCTAATAGAGTACGGCTAAACAACAACAACTAATGCAACAGTCCTGCAATAAATCCTGATTTAAGGTTATCAAGCTCAGCTTTAGAGGCGATTCAATTTTACTGTCTTAAGAGGTGTGATTAAGCTACCTCTGTGGTGGTGGTGGTGGTGTGTTTTAGGTAGATTACCTTCTGAATAGAAGACTTGCCACTCCGCCTCAGTCCCATCAGCAGTATCCTCGGTTTGTCAGCTGAAGTGGAGCTCTCCTCCATGTCTGCCTCCTCCACCCCGTAGCCGAAACTTTTAGGAAATGACCCCACAACATCGTAACTCCCCGGTAACACAGGCTCCTCGTACTGAATTGACATCCTGTACTTTGCTACCACGCCTGCTGTCTCTGTTATTTAGTTACACTCTCCTTTAAAGCCGTCCGTCTTTGTTTTTTAATCTTTTCTCTAAGTGGCTAAACAATCCCTACAGGAATGTTGTTGATTTTCACAACGAGCTAGCATGGCTAGCTAATTAGCTAGCAGCTGTAAGCGCGGTGTTTATACGTTAAAATGCCACGTCAGGCCGTAACGTCACCGCCCGGGATTGAAGACAAAAGTTACCAAGAGGTTAAATAACCATAATATCGGAAAAGATATAATTAATTCAGACTAGAAAACAGACAGGATTACTACAACAAGACGACTCACAAGTTAGACATTTCCGCCTCTGAAATCTGATTGGCTGTTGGCTCAAAGCAAAGTCACGTGACAAAACGACACCACAATAGAAGCAGGAAGAACACAAACGGTGAGTAATGTTTTTGGACATTCAACGTTACCGGTATCCTGTTTTTGAACATTAATTAGGCTGTATAAGCTTTTTTAAATAGCAGTTTGATTTCAACATTATCCATAGCTTAAATCTGCAACTGCATGTTTCAGAATGCATCTATTAATTGATTCATTTCATGTGAACCTTCTTCATTAGTTAACGTTAGTTCGCTTGTTCGAGTTAACTTCTCCCCTGACTGCACTGATTAAAAGTATATTTGTGTGAGCACTGTTTTTGGGGTAATTCATTTTTTTCAGCCTCGTTGTTTTGCTGATACATCTGAGACAGTCTCTGTTCAGTCGCACTGACTTGAAGCCATTGTAGATAGCAGGAAGTGATTCAGCTTTGTCTGTTTTTCACGTGACTGTTTCTGACGCAGCGCAGTCTGACTGCGCTGCATTATTGTATTTATGCGTCTAACTTTATATTAATCTGTATTATTAGGACAAACAGAGACCAATACAAGTGACACGGTTGACAAAAACTGCAGACACCAGCCTATTTTTAGGTGAATGCTTAATAAACAGTATGAAGCATTAAACTAAAATCAGCAAAAAATATTGATTTTGATCGAATACTGATTGATAGGATCTTTTAATAATACGATAAGTTAAACTTTGATTGATCTCCATGAGGATAATTTGGTTGTTGCAGCAGCAGCACAAGGACAGCAATACAGATAAATAGAAAAAGAAAAAATAATTAAATAATAAGATGTACAGCGGGTAAAATAAATATTGAACAAGTCACTCTGATCTTTAGTTCTTTCCATAGATTTTCTATTGGATTCAAGTCAGGTGATCGGCTGGGCCATTCTAGCAGCTTTATCTTCTTTCTCTGGCCCAGCCGATCACCTGACTTGAATCCAATAGAAAATCTATGGAAAGAACTAAAGATCAGAGTTCATAGAAGAGGCCCACAGAGACCCTCAAGATTTGCAGACTGTTTGTTTGTTTGTTTCAAAACCACACCTGAGCAATGCATGCGCCTAGTTTCTCCATACAGGAGGCGTCTTGAAGCTGTCGTTACCAACAAAGGCTTTTGTACGAAGTATTAAATACATTTCAGTAAGCGTGTTCAATACTTTTTCCCTGTGTCATTCCATTTTATTACACATAACTTAATTTCAGAACTTATTTGTTTGGATTTCTTTGTATGTATGGATTTCTTGGGTTGTTACCGACATCTGGTGAAAATGTCATGTCAATAGCACCTTTAGATATATATTTACTGAGAAAAATGGTGACGTGTTCAATACTTATTTTACCCGCTATAGTAAATAACTCAAATAAGAATAGAAACTATATGCAGAGAATATGAATTTGCAAGGTGAAGTGAAAGTGGTGTGGTTAATAGCAGCACTGTTAACAGTGTACCCCACCCTGATAAATTCATTAAATAATGGTGCTTTGTGCTTGTCTGTATTAATATAGAGATCTATTTGTAAAATAGAATATAATGCATGTATGGGACTTGAGATATTTTATAAGATGAAAGGTAGCACGCAATATAAGTAAGATAACAATCTGTATAAATGTTTAAATTGAACGAGGGATAGCGTGTTTATAATGTGCTATTGGGTTTCATTCCAAGTTTGAATACATGTACAGAATATAAACCATAAACCACCTGGGTAAGTGTGGTTAAGTCAATCTGTGATGGCTCTAGTTGTTCAAGTCTTGCAGAGTTATGTCTTGATAAAATAGTACAAAGTGAAGAAGGAGAAAAGGTAAATATGTATTTCGCAACACAACAATGCACACTTTGACCCCCTGTGTGTTTGTTTCAGGATTCAGGATGACAGCGGCCCTCCTGTATTTCCTCCTGGCTGGTCCAGTGCTGCTGGTCGCTGGCAGCCCAGTTTATAACTCCAACAACGTGACCGTACCACTGGTGATGTGGCATGGGATGGGTGAGTGACAGTGTGGCCTGTCCTACTGGGGGGGGAAAAAGCCATTAAATTTACCTCTAGGGAGTTATCTAATGGAAATTATGAACAAACCCGTTTTTGAGGACTAGAACTATTCATAACTTTAACATCGTTAACTGTGATGACATTTTCTGCACTATGTAATGCACACGTTACACTTAGAACTGGAAGGATGCTCATGTTTGTTGCATACTGGTAATGGAAATACAGTCAGGGGAAGTGGGAAAAAAAACCCTGAAGCACTTTCTCTTCTCCTTCAACAACCAGGTGTCTGTGTTTGAAATGTTTAGCAGATGTTATTGTAAGCCATACATTTCAGAAAAACAGCTTGTGTTTATGCACATCCTCCTTTGATAAGACTGCTATTGTTCTATGTATTTTATTCCTGTCAATAAATCCAATGAAAAGACAAATGTAAACAATTATTCAAACAGGAATACATAGTGCATTTTGGGGGGACTATTTTCAGCGGCGTATTAATACACTTGTTGCTCTTGTGACGACAGCAGAAGGATGTATGTACATGGTAATGACACGTCACCCAGTGCAGCAGTGTGGCTCATTTTATACGTTTAGTATAAAGGCACAGATGAAACCACAGTCAGGGCCGTAAGTATTTGGACTGTAACACAATTTTTCGAATTTTGCCTCTTTACACGACTCCGGTGGAGTTGAAAGGAAGCAGTGAATATGTGGTTGAAGTGTAGACTTTCAGCTTTGATTCAATGGATAAAACTAAAATATTACATTAACCGTTTAGGAATTACAGCCATTTTTATACAGTCATCCCCATTTTCAGAGGCTCAAAAGTAATTGGACAAATTGTGTGACAAACGGTTTCATGGCCAGGTGTGGTCTGTTCTGTCACTATTTCATGAAAGATGATGCAGACAATAGGATTAAAAATGTTATATTAGCATTTGGTAGCTGGTCCTTGGAACTCTCAGCATGAAACCAAAAAGGTGTCAATGCAAGTGAAGGAGGCCGTTATTAGGTTAAAATCATTTAACAAACCATCAGAAAGATAGTAGAAACATTAGGATTGACCAAATCAACAATTTACTACATTCTTAAAAAGAAGGAATGCACTGGCAAGCTCACCAACACCAACAGGCCCTGAAGACCACGGAAGACATCTGAAGTGGTTGGTTACAGAATTCTTACCTTGGTGAAGAAAAACCCCTTCATAACATCTACTGAAGTCAAGAACACTCTGGAGGAGGTAGGCGTGTCATTGTTAAAGTCTACAGTCTAGAGACGCCTTCATAAATCTACATACAGAGGGTTTACAACAAGGTGCAAACCACTGGTAACACTGAAGAACAGGAAGGCCCGATTAGACTTTGCCAGAAAAAGCCGGACCAGTTTGGGAACAAGATTCTTTGGACATGAAACCAAGATGAACTTGTACCAGAATGATGGAAGAGAAAAGAGTGGAGAAGGAAAGGAACGGCTCGTGATCCAAAGCAAACCACATGATCTGTCTAACATGGTGGAGGCAGTGCTTTGGATGGGCATGTATGGCTGCCAATGGAACTGGGTCACTGGTGTTTGTTGGTGATGTCACAGCTGATAGAAGCAGCAGGATAGGTTCTGAGGTCTTTAGGGCTAAACTATCTGCTCAGATTCAGCCTGATGCTACAAAACTGATTGGATGGAGCCTCACAGTGCAGATGGATTATGACGTAAAACATACTGTGAAACCAACCCAAGAGCTTCTCAAGGCAAAGGAATGGAATATTCTTCAATGGCCAAGTCAGTCACCTGATCTCAACCCAAGTGAGCAGGCTTTTCACTTTCTGAAGATAAAACTAATGGCAGAAAGACTCACAAACAGCAGCAGCTGAAGGAGGCTGCAGTAAAAGGTCTGGCAAAGCATCTCAAAGGAGGAAACTCACCGTTTCTGGTGATGTCTATGGTGCCAGACTTCAGGCAATCATTGACTGCAAAGGATTTTCCTCCAAGTATTAAAAATAATGATTATATTCACAATTATGTTAGTTTGTCCAATTAGTTTTGAGCCTCTGTAAATGGTGATGGCTGTGTAGAAATGGCTGTAATTCCTAAACGGTTATTGTGATATTTTTTGTTTTATCCATTGAATCAAAGCTGAAAGTCTACACTTCAACCACATATTGACTGATTCGTTTCAAAACCACTGGAGTCGTGTAAAGAGGCAAAACTAGAAAAATTGTGTCTCAGTCCAAATACTTACAGCCCTGACTGTATCAGGCTTTGGCTACACAGACACACATCAGCATTGTGAAGTGAGCCAAGTTTGAACAAAATGGTTAAAATGAAAACAAAGTAAATGTTGATGTGTCCACCAGGCGACAGCTGTTGTAACCCGCTCAGCATGGGGGCGATAAAGAAGATGATCGAGGAGGAGATCTCTGGCATTTACGTGCTCTCGCTGGAGATCGGGAAGACTGTCATTGAGGTACTTTTACACAGAAAGACTTGCATATTTCCCAGCCAGTGCCAAACCTCTTATGAACAAAACTGTTAATTTGTCTCTAGTTACTTCTTAATCTGCTCTATTGTTTTTATTGTGCTTTTCAACACATAGACAAAGCTTCAACAACACCAACAATACACAGTGGCCACAAGAACTTAGCCTCTGACTTGCATCCATGCCGTACAGAGCACATGATATACTCTGACATAATTGCACCCTCGCACAGTCACGGTGATGCAACAAATAAAAAAAAAGGAAAAAGAAATAATTATTTAAAAATGTTTATTAATTATGAGAATAAATTAAATTAGCCAATTTTCATTATTGCAATGACTCTTTTTAATATTACATTGACTTTCCTATTATCTTTCTGTTCTGCGCATGTATTTTGTAATGTGAAATTTTTGTCATTCTTTTTTTTAATGTTGTTTCTCAAGCTAAAAGGCAACTACTTTAAGTTCCGTAACTTCAAACGTAACCAATTATGTCATTTCTGTAAAAGGTACATACATTTGTGTCCTGCCATTCTGCTTTTCCTCCTGCGCTAACACACAATACGTGTGAAAATACGACATGTTGACATGTCAACCACACAGTCATACAGCAGCTGCGATTGATACATCCACATGAGGTACAAGGATTCCTATTCTGTGATATTTGCAGTGCCGGTGGCACGAGTTACATCAGCGGAGTAGCTCTTTTACAACTCCACTATGTCATTTCCCAGTGTTAATATTCATAGCGAACCAGCACGACTCTGCTTTGATCCCTCGTAACACCGTGACTTCATCTCTCCGCTTTTCTCCTTGAAGACGGTGCTCGTTTTACTGCTTTTAATCTGCCTGTCATGCTTTGAGCTTTTCATGTTTCTCCTCCTGCAGGACACAAAAAATGGCTTTTTCATGGATGTGAATGAGCAGGTGTCCATGGTGTGCAGTCAGCTGGCCCAGGACCCAAAGTTGAAGGGAGGATACAATGCCATGGGCTTCTCCCAGGGGGCACAATTTCTGTACGCAACTACTGTTCTGGACGCTGAATGGTTTCGTTATGTGCATGTGGTAGAAATTGGACAAATTCTGTGCTTGTGTAGTTTCCCTTCTTGCCTGATTTTCCTGCAGAGTGAATTAATTTTTTTTTTAAATACCAATGTCTCAGAGAATAGTGTGATATGAACTGTTGAGCTGTAAGTTTATTGTCTCCTGACGAGAATGAGTAAGCATGCGTTGATTCTCTCTGCTTCCTCTCTCCACAGAAGAGCTGTGGCTCAGCGCTGTCCCTCTCCACCAATGAAAAACCTGATCTCCGTTGGGGGCCAGCACCAAGGTAACGTTATGGAACACCGAAACGCCCACGATTAAAAACGCATCAATGAGCCTCACTGTTGCACTGGATGACATGTTCCTTCGTCATCATGAATGTGGGCACTGTAGTTTATTTTTAATTCCACATACACCGCTGCCGTAAATACTCACTAGAGCACCATAATGTGTATTATTCCGCGGTTGAAAATAGTCCCCGGCAAATGCACTATTTACTCTAATTTTAATAACGTTGGTGGAGAAACTATAGCGCCCAACTGTTTAAGGATTTTTTTTGTGCCTTTTTTTAGAAGTTAAACTGTATCTGTGACTAGTTTTTAAAAGATTTTCATCTTCACTTGTAACAAATGGGCTTGGTTTTGAGGGACACAGACACAAAGCATCGTCTGGAAGAGATGGTTTTGGTCTTTTCGTGGGACTTGTTTGGCAATAACACTTATAAGATTATGAATCATTACAAACTGTCTTGACAAGTACTGTGTGTGTTTTTTTAAATCCTCAGGAGTGTACGGGCTGCCCAAGTGTCCCGGAGAGAGCTCCCACATCTGTGACATGATACGCCATGCTCTGAACAGTGGAGCTTACACCGACTTGGTTCAAAAACAGTGTGTTTTTTCCCTTCCCTCTCTGAACGAATGTTGATCGCCCTGTGATGCCGATGTGTTAAGTAGCCTTGATATTGTGTGGCTAGTGTCACCGCTGGCAGCACTGACTGGATGTTGTGTCTGTGGTTATCAGCCTGGTGCAGGCCCAGTACTGGCACGACCCCTTAAACGACGACCTGTACAAGAAGCACAGCCTCTTCCTGGCCGACGTCAACCAGGAGAGGGTCAGTATGCACTTCAGAAGGTCTGAGAGCAAATACAGTTTGTATTGATGCACAATGCATTAGTTAGCTTGCTATTGTGGGGGAATAATAGATGTAGTTTGACAAAGTAAGCGCCTGTTAAAATCGATTGTTTAAAGGGGACATAACATGCTCATTTTCAGGTTCATACATTACATTGTACAAACTCCCTGTAAACATTGCTGCACAATCATATATTTCTATTTTTGTAGTCTGAATCTAGTTGGCCATGATCAGATTTCTCATTTAAAAAAATATATATATTTAAGTAATGTAATTTTTTTTTTTTTTAAAGGCTGTAAATGAGACGTACAGGAAGAATCTTCAGTTGCTGGACAAGTTCGTCATGGTCAAGTTCCTGCAGGACACGGTAGTGGATCCCGTCGATACAGAGGTACCGAACACACTCTAAATGATCTACTCTATTTGACTGTTTCACTGAATATGAAAAAGCTGCATCACAAACAGTCTTTTTTGCTGTAGTGGTTCGGCTTCCTGAAAACTGGCCAGGCCAAAGAGACCGAAACTCTGCAGGAGAGCGCTCTCTACAAAGAGGTAACAGAGTTTGGACTCTCACATTGCTATCATTTTTTTTAGATTATATAAGATTTATAATTGATGCATTAAAGTGTGCATCACTGTAATGTTGCAGCTGGTAAAGGTGGGGCTAATTTAACTGCTGTATATACTCATTTGTCATTTAATCCTTGCTCTTTCACAGTTAAAAGGTCTTAAAGTCAGCAAACAATGTGTGTGCTGTAAACTGCTGTTTCTGAGGATGTAAACCTGAATGTCGTGTCTCCCCACACACACACACACACACACACACAGGACCGTCTGGGCCTGGCAGCGATGGAAAAAGCTGGAAAGCTAGCTTTTCTGGAATGCAACGGAGATCACCTGCAGTTCGGTAGAGAGTGGTTCAAGGCAAACCTGCTGCCTTATTTGCACTAAATATAATAGACTACTACAACTATTTTGTTTCAGCAGCAATATAATGCCAGTCAAAAGCTTGATAACTTGTGCTGGGATGCAGAAAGCACACAATTCATTCCTTTAGCACTGATCACTTGTAGCATGTGGATGTTTGGTGACGGTAACTTCAGCAGATAATTTGTTGAACTGCATTGCTAACACGGCTATTTCCACTGTTGGGTGTTATGAGGTCAAATTGTCAGAAATGTTTAATCGAGACTTTTTTTAAAATAAATTATTCTGTTCTAATGTACATCATTTAAATGCTTCTGTACACATTACATTTTTAATCCAATAAAGGCAAACAGAGACTTTATTTTTATTGCAACATTTTTTTAATGATGTCTCCAGTACTAATGAGCAGAATTCAGATTTTTGGATCCAAAAAGAATTAGAGGTAAAAAGAAAAAGAAGAGTCAACATAAATGAAAATTCAGCGAAGAGCTTCAAGAGCTGAAGATAGCCAGAGAGAGTCGACGTGAGCAATCAGCGAGTGGAGAGACGTCGATGGCTAATATTTTAAGACTATTCGACTACTCTTTATCGCAAACATTTTCTTACATGCCTCCTTTTACATGGAATGTTTTTTAATACTCGGGAATGTCCTATGTGCGGGTTAAAGGGAAAGCACGTGGAATGAAATTCTTCCTGCTACTCTAACTGTTCAAACGTCAACTAGATGGAGTTTCATGATGCGCACACAGCTTGTTTTTACTCCTATTTATGTGCCGAGTGCTGACTTTTCTTAATTTTTCTTCATATTATTATCCACTATGAATGTTAATATTATCAACATCAGCAGAGGTGATATGGATGCTATTATCCTTTGTTTGACAAGTGCTTCCCCAGTGGATTGCATATAATGGAACAGAAACCTACCAGCCCCTCCGGACCAGGAAGAGGAGAAACGACAGCCTGAAGCCTCCTGATAGTAGCGCCTGATTGGCTTGCAGAGGAATCAATATGCTTGTTCTCATGTTGGCTATTCTACATGTTAAATTTAGCTTAGCATTATCCAGATAGATACGAAACATTGTACAGAGCATCGCAGCTATTGGGAAAACTCGTGAATGTTTTGGAGAAGTGCTCTCTGGCTCACAGGGAAAAACAAGCCGCTCCCTGCTGATTGGCTGGAGGATTTTGCTCCAGATAAAAGTGAGCAGTCCTCTCATTGGCTGATGGAAGGGGACAGCTTAAGATGCGATTGGCTGATTAAAAAGGAGGGAGGGGAGGTATAACACACGAGGTCCAAATCTCAAGTCTACAGTGTGAGAGTTAGCTGGTGGGGCGGTCGATCAGCCAGGAAGGCGTTTGCAAAAAAAGGGTGGGGATGGTACCGAGGACAGGGCGGCCATTTTATTTGCTGCCCGCGTCTATCCGGAGATCTCCGTTGACGTGGTAACGAGCTTGTTGCCGTCCCAGACGGTCTTGAACTGCTCAGGAACAGGGAGCTCCGTCTAAGAGATGGGAGAGAAGTCACATTTAAATCCATGTCATTTGCTTTAGCTACATCAAGGATACGGCCGGAGAGAGTCTACAAAAATCATAAGGAAGGCTGTAAAACTATTTCAGAGTGTAACAAACAAAATGACTTTAAAAGAGAACGCGATCCATTCAATACAATTTGTCTACAAAAGACGTATGATGAAATATTTTTAAGCCTTGAAGACGATGTGCAGGGAGCCAACAGGAGGGCAGCTGGCTTGGCTGAAGAGCGACTAATGAGCATGCTCTATTAGAAACCTGGAGATTTATTTTTTCATATGAATCAAGTGAACTTTTATGAGAATGAAAAGCTTTGGATACGAAGTCGATCAATTCATTGTTGGTTTTGGTCTTTTCATGGGATTTGTAGACTGTAACAAACAAATCTAGACTATCACCAGACTGATCCTTTTAATTATTCGTCTCATTTCCGTCCTGATGGGATACTCACAAAATCTCCGTCTCCTTCGGGCACCAGGATGTTCATCTCTGAGCTCTTGGCGCTGACGATCTCGCAGCTCAGCGAGTCTTTGCTCAGGTAGACATGGCAGCCGTCAGTCTTGTTGATGGAGATAGTGGGGACTTTACCCATAACCTGGATACAAAACGGCAACAAAAATTCATGTAATAGCTGCTGATTAACGGTATGTTGGTAAGAGAAGTAGTATTCGGTTCTGCTGTATCTGACAAAGCAGGGCGTTCATGGTGAAAATGCATCAATGCTTAGCAAAAAACAAAAACAGCTGAAGACTGACAGGATGATAGAAATGATGTGAAACGCAACAAAACCAGCAGGCAGAACTCAAATATCCACATCACACTACAGTCTGCTAAGCGAGTTTGCCAAAGAGGATTCCTTGTGCCCGTTATAAGCTTTTAAAAAATAAATAAATAAATACAGAACTTTGCTATTACACTGCAACACACCTGGATCTTGATGTCCCTGCAGTTGATGATCTCTACGATGCCCACGACATCGTCAAACACCAGGCCCAGTTTCTTACAGTTGTCTGATGGAGAGAAACAGTTAGAGGTCAGACGTCCGCATGTCGTAGAACTGGCCAAAGTCTGTTTTTGGTAAATAAATATGACGATATGACAGTGTGCTGGTTCTACCAACCTTCACACTGGCCTTTCTGAAAATGCATTTCCCTAAATTTGACTATTTTTGGCATTTTCAAGCTAAATGAGCAGGTTGACAAATGTTTATGACGAAACACAGCCATTCAAAGATGTGATTGGTTACACCTTTGATTATTATTAATAATAATATTATTATGATTTATCTTCACAAACGATCACACGCAGATCTCTCTCTCTCTCTCTCTCTCTCTCTCTCTCTCTCTCTCTCTCTCTCTCTCTCTCTCTCTCTCTCTCTAAACACACCGTGTTCTTCTCACCTATAGTGATGGAGTTGATTTTGTTCTTGACCTGCAGGCAGCTCTTGTTACACTTGTAAGCATAAACCACTTGTTTCAGCTCAGTGTCGCTGATCACCAGGTCCTGCGCTCCCTCTTGGTTCTCCTGCAGACGGCAAGAAGAGAAAAAGAGTTGATACAAGAACACGAGATGAAGTTACTATAAAAGGCTAGCTGTTAAAAAACAAAGCTAATTCTGGTTCAATGACTCATTCTGGTAGTCCGACAGCCTGCTGCATAAACAAATCTATCCATTCCTATTAAGCGAGAGTGAACCAACAACTTACCACTTTCCACTTCTTCCCTTCCAGCTCAAACACAGGGGGCTGCTTAGGGGTCGGGGTGGCAAACGCGGCAGGTCGGGGAGGGGGGGAGGCGAAAGGTTTTGGTCCAGTACGTACTGGAGCATTACTCCTCAGCGTAGGATTCTTGTGGGTCTTCTCTTTGTCGCTCACATGCTTCAGGCCTTGATACGTCAAGAAAAGAGGGGAAGCGCATTATAAGTCCTGCAGTACGACACGTCTCGACATCCTCAGTTATGAATTTGTCTGTAATATTTGGTTTCTGAGCCACTAAGTGCATTTCAGTTCAATTGTATTTGTACGTCACTAAAATTCAAACCTCTAACTCCACACTACACTTCAATTACTGAACACCTTTAAGAAAATGGAAATTGAACAACAATTTGATATGAATTGCTCAAGATTAAACTAAAATCTAGTGCATCAAAACTCCTCCGATGCTCGTCACCTACCGCTGGTGATGTCTGACCCCAGGTTGATGGAGGCGAACAAAGCGTTACGGTTGTCATCGCCACCGCCGCCAGACGATCCGCTCAAGTCCATGGGAGGAGGAGGAGGTCCGGGGGGAGGTGGGGCAGGACATCCACCAGCAGGAGCCCTGGGAGGAGCTGCAGAGGCGGAGGCTACGGGACCCTGAGGTGGACAGAACATCAGAAATGCTGCAACTGAGGCCCTCTAACATCACAGCATATGATTCAACAGACATGTTTTGTGCTTAGAAAAAGTAACAATTAAAAGAAATCATAACCAGACATCATGAAATAAGTAAAGATTCTCCACTTGTTCTCCTTGGAAACATAAGAATAAATGCTATTAATGGTTATATGACATAAAAATACTCTTAGTTGGTTACGAGTAGATCCTGGATGTCTGCAGCAAAGAGAGGTTAGCAAACCTAAATATTACACGCAATAATAAAACTTCTCACTGGATAGTATGTTAGCTGATTTACAACTCAGAATAGTGTAGATTTAGCTTACTGATTGAATTTAACATTTAAATCGGGGGGCAAAAAATAGAAATATAGAGCTGGCTTTGATTTTTACTTCATCGTTTGCATTTTACGTGCTATTCTTCTGAGAGGATTTCTCTGTAGTAGCTCCTCTACTAGCGTCAGGTCCTGCTGCAGTACAATTTGTTCTTTCTTTTTTTTAAAGCGAAACACTACCGCTTTTTGTTCACAGGGGACGCCAAAATCAACAAAAAGTAGCTGTGACTATATACAGTTTATTGTGACGATTGTGAAACCATAATGCGACTTCCATTGCAATGTTACCTGTGAACAGACGTAGCATATCCAAGTATAACAGGAAAGGGGAAAGTTGACCGAGGTTCTGACAAGTTTCAAGCTTGCTCAACTCTTACTGGAGCACAGAGCGAAGAGGGGCGGGACTTAAAAATGCCAAGAGCATATGTGATTAATAATTTGAGCACTTTACAGCGGCTTTTAAAAAGGTTACTCTTACACTGTAAGTGGGAGTAAGAGGCTCGATAAATTTGTTCTCCTTGATCAAACTTTTTATTAACGTTGGCTCTTCAGAGGATTATGAGACTCACGCTCTTGCTCCAGGTCAGCCCGGTGGTGTGGTGCTGTTTGATGTAGTTTTGCAGCTCAGTCCAGATGGAGACGTAGGCCTTCACCCACTCCAAATGTGTCTTGTCCCTGTGAGGAAGAGACAGAAACGGTCTATTCAAATCTCAGCATTTTGTTTCTATCTCCTCCTCTAGCAATTTACTGTTCAGTGTCCCAGAGGGAAACAATGCATGAGAAGCTCAACACACAGAAACAAAACCAGAGATTAACTACTTAAAAGAGAACATTTTCTAACCCACATCAACCACCAAGTCCAGATCTCACACTGTATAAACTTTTGCTCCCATGTCTTGTATACAGCATTAGACTCATTTGAATAAAAGCGGTTTCTGTGCAACTGATTTTAGTCTCATTATCTTCTTCATTCTAACTTGACTGTAACTCTGCTCATCAACACAGGAGCTTGGATTTCAGGTCAAAATACAGGAAGTCTGGCAGTAGCATGCGTCAGCGTGTCACTGCTGACTCCATAGAACTTAACAAAAGAAAAAAAAAAAAAAAGAAAAAAAAAAAAAAAAAAAAAAAAAAAGAGGAGCCTGGAGAAAGGCAAGATGGAAGACAGACGGGTTGAGCATGTTGCTTGGCAGCATAAGAAAATCCATCTGACCATTTTAATGTTACATAAAAAATGAATGTGTGGCCAGCTTAACTGCAGAAGATAATATAGCTTTACTTACGTTTCCTTGTAATCCTTGAGCACACGGTTGGTGTAGAACATGGCAGCTTCCAGCATGTCTTTAACATGGGGGCCTGGTTTAGGAGCCTGGGACACAAAGAGAAAAGGTAAACACAATGTCACCACGTCTAAACTGAGATGAATTGAAATGTTTGACTTTTTGGGAAATACAAAAAGAGAGCGAGATGAGTATCTAGTAGTGAGAGCCCGTTTCCCTCGGTATGCAGTCTTTATGCTAAGCTAAGCTAACTAGCTGCTGTCTCGAGCTTCATATTTAGCATACAAACATGAGTAGTATTGTATCTTCTGAACTCCAAAGAATGAATGCTCTGTTGCTGGCTGCCATGTTTCAGCCAACAAACTGTCGCTCACCAGACAGTGATGACAGACAGAATCAAAGAGCGGCTTGTCTCCGGCAATTATACACTCATTTACCCACCCCCACCCCCCCACACACAGAGTCACTCTCTGTAACACACAAACAGCAGTTCCAAACAGCTTCCCTTCCTGCCCGTGAACCACTACCATCCCCAGTCTCACCATGGCGACCCATCCGAGGGCAGGCACGCTCTCGCTCACAGCAGAAAGGTGGGTGAACTGTGGCGACCTGCGGTTCTGCTCGCGGAACTCCTGCACCTGCTGGATGGCTTTGGACACCGGCTGCATGAGAGTCGCCAAAACTGCCTGAACAGGAGACGGACAACACACAAGATATACATTTGATTTGTTTTCTTCTTTTCTTAATGAGTGCTAACACAGTGCTGTTACTCAGGGATGGAAACAAATAGACCTGTGCTTCCACTGCGCCTATGCAACAGTAGATGAAAGAATGCATTACCATAGAGGACATCATTTAAATGTGATACCGCCCGATCACGTACAATACATCCATCGAGTGTTGCAGGGGTGCTACCAACGGAACAAGTCCACATATCTGTGGCAGGGCTCCTGTTAACCCTCTGCATGAATCTAGCTGGAATATTCAACAGTAAGTGGGCAGAATTTTAAATATAAATAAAGCCCCAAGCGGCAATTGCGGGTTCTGAACCTATTTTCGCCCTGAGAAGGAAGCAGCGCAACTGCCAAAATCAAAGCCGCAGGCAGCAAAAAGAGAGTTTCGGGCTCTACAAAGATAAGCAAAATCACCTCTGTCTGTTTTAATTCTGTTTAAAGAAAGACTGAGCTCTATCAAAGTCTTCAGTGACTAGGACCATTTAGGGTTCTGGCAGGAAACAAGACGAAACAACACGATAGACAAAAGAGTGAAGGGGCCGCAGGCTAAAAGACAAGAAATGAGCATAATGAATTATTCAAATTGTTGAAATTGATTAGTCAATGTTGTTTAGGCAACTACGATAATTAAGCGACCGAGCAATTACCAAGTGTGTTTAACTCACCTCAGAGGGCTTCTGGGAGGAGGAGGCGGTTGCGAGGAGTTGTCTCTGACTGGAGAACGCATGCTTCATCATGTCCGCCTGGAAGAGAAGACAGAGGTCATAATGTCATGACTGAAATCAAGAACAAACCGTCAACCTGGTGCATGCTTTTGACTTTTTAGCCACAAAGTATGCAAAACAAACAAATGACAGACATTCAAATTGCACTCAAGATTCCCCGTCAAGTTTTATAATTCAAAAAATAATAAATCGTCAGCAGCAATCTAAGTTACGTGTCATTTGTGACCGACTGATCTTTTTGGTGCCGTGTCAGAGTGAGATAACTTGATGTGCAGTGATAACTGTATTTATTTGTTCAGGCCTGGCGTTAACGTGCATCTTGGGTGATCCGATCACAAGTGGACAGCTCCAAGTACAGGTGTTTATGCGCCCATCGAGATCAGAGCGCTCAGACCACATTCAGGAGGTGGTTTGGGTTGCGTTACACACCGCGAGCGCTGATCCACAACAGTTTGTGTAGCAGAGGTTAACATTGCGCCGATACTTCATGAAGGTAATAAAATACCTGGAAACACTTTTATTACTACCACATTGTCCACAGCAGCACATAACAGCTTCACTCAATCATTTCTATGGCTTCATAGTGTGCAGGTGTCCGATTTTGTTCCGGTGTTCTGCCCAGATTATATACCTGCCCGCCCGCCCCCATCCCCGGCTCTCTGAAGTTCTCTACTACGGCGGTCCTCTGGGACTGGTGGTAAACAACAACCTCATGTGTTTAGGTCGGTAAAAATGTACCCAATATTACTACTGCTATCAGCCACCGGGGATGGAACAACAATGCATGTGGTCTTGGCAAACAGAAATTATGTACATGTTTATTTGCATTTAGAGCGGGGAATTGACATCCGATAACAAGTGGACACTTGACACGCACGTGGAGACGTATTCTAATGCCAGCTATGAACAGAAGGGTCGGAGCTGCCCGCGAATGAGAGAATCACCCAGCTGTTAATAATAAGGCCTCACGGTCACTTTTAAACTGTAACTTACATGAGTCTTGACATCGCCCCCGATCTTCTGGCTGAGGGAGACGTACTGAGCCACGGGACCGCTGATAATCTCGTCATAGGCCTCCACGAACACCGACACAGCTGCAGAGAAAAGAAAAGCACTTAAACATATTGAAAGACCACAACACTGTAAAATAAACAGGTTCAAATGAAATAAAAAATAGCTTGAGGAGGCTGTGGCTGCACTAATGCGAGAGTGGCATGAACAAGTTTCTGATTTCTGAACTTTGTGAAAAGACTAAAAAATAAGACTAAAAGCTCCCTTTAGACTCAGCTTTGGTACCTACATGTAAATACTTGATTTATCGGACTAATGCATCCTTAAAGTACTCTGTCATATCTCCCTCATAGACACCTTCAGCAGACATCTTATTCATGATAAGTGAAATAATCATATAATAACGATAGTTGATCGTTTACCTCCCCCAGCACAATCTCCACCGCTGCCTCCGGGTCCTGAGATGGACTCCAGGCGACCCACCGCCACCTCCAGCCGCTGCACCAGACTCGCCAACTCAGCCATACCTGTGAAGGGGGGGGGGGGGTAGAGTAATAAATATTCAAAATTTAATATTCGATTGTGACGAAAGAACTACAGAGTCTTTGGTAAAGGTTAATGTCAGCGGCGGCTGACTGGCAGACATTTACTGAACCAAAAATAGTTCTCATATCAGCTCCATGGGAAGAAATAGACAGGGTTAACAGGCCCATGTATTGATTTTACTTCCCCGGAGCGAGGGCCATTAGTAAATTAGAGTTCAGAGACAGAATGGGAGCCTTGATCAATATATAAATACAGTGAATAAGTTCAAAACACATTTTATATCATATTTGTTATGTAAACAGCTGTCTATGCATTGTAACATATATAATGGCTGGCTGAATGGATGGCTCCACAAGCTTCTTTTTGCGTTTGTCCCCGTGTTTATATTTAAATCATCATCAAGACACAGTGGTACTTTCTGTTCCAGTAGTCCTCTGATTGGGGACTGGATTGCTCCTGGGACACAAGGTGAAGGCAAATACTGCAATTAACAATGCGCTGCTTTGGTAGGATAACAAACAGCTGTGCTCTGGATCCTGGGTTTTTGCTTTTGGTCAATTTAGTCCTACGAGGCGCGGTCGAAATACCTGCAATACGGTGTCAGGCTGCTTCAGATAAAAGCTGACATTTTTGAGAGAAACATGTTGAAGCATTGGGTCATCACTCCAAAAAAAAAAAATTAAAAAAAAATTAATTAATTTAAAAAAAAAAAATAAAAATTTAAAAAAAAATCGATAGATACATCCAGTGATGGCAGATTGAGATTTTATTCTTTCCAGTTACAGCACACCGTTATTGATCGCTCGACAAATCGTTGCAGCAGTATCGGTCACACAGCTTTTGACCAGATATCTACAGACTTCGTTTTAGAGGTCTGAAAAGGTCAAATGATCCAATAAGTCCTACAAAGATACTTCTCTCGGCTTTTTTAACCTGTTCACCTTGAGATGTATAACAAACTACACACAGACTGGAACTCACTTTAACTGTCTGTTTATAACGGAAGTTATTATCCGGCATTACCCGCACAGACCAAGTCCTCCATAATATTAAGATCTACAAAACGTTAACATATGAATTTGCAATTTTGCAGAACTTTGTGTATGCCATGGAACCGTTTCTGGCCATGGAACCATTGTTGCATGTAACCTCTATTTCTCTCCCACATTCCTACACAGTCATCTGTCAAATAAAAAGGACTAAAAATGCCAGAAAAATAGTCACACTCCACCTTTAGAGTGATTGAGTAACAGAAAAAAAGACAAAAGGGTGTGTTGATAAGCAGGTCAGGACTTGCTGAGGTATGTAGATCATTACAAGTCACTGCTGACTCTCTGCAGACTGCAGTCCTGGCCTGTTTTCCCCAACTATGTCATTTGCAGATGCTTTTATGTTTCATAACACAATCAATTTAAGCTTTCAGGCCAGCAGCTAAAGTCTAAACTTAGGCGACACTTACAGAACGAAAGAAAGACAGCAACCATTGTGATAAACACAACAGTGGGAATGTGTGCCAACATGGAAACTGATCATCCCAACCCCTTTGAGTATATGATTAACCAACTTCAATCCAAGTCCAGCATAATCCTAAACTTACACACACTAATGAGAGAAGCTAACATTACATAAGACGGGTGTAACCGGACGCTGCCTTCACCTGTGTGACTGAGAGGGCCTCCAGTCTCTGGTACTTAAAGCTGGCTGACGGTGAATCGAGGCACACAGACCACTCTCACTAATGAGTCCATACGAGGTAAACCTGCCGCTACAGTGTCACGTTCACTACAGAGGGACTGAACTAAACATTTAGATATCTAATGACCCAAAGAGCGCTTAACGTTTTTGGCTGTGATCGATGATGAAGCTGGAGACTCTTTCCTGGTTGTAATACAAGAGAGTAGCTCTAGAAATGAGTTGCTACTTACTTTGGATACATAAAAAGTAGGGCTGGGTATCAAACGTCAATATTGTTTTGGTGGCGAAATGTCTGGTCAAATTCATAATTTTGTTTTCATACTCTATCAAATAGTTCCTGCTTTAAAATCTGAAAAATGACAGTTATATTTGTATGTTCTCAAATATGGTTATTAAAAAAAACTAACACTATCAGACATTCAATAAAAGCTTTTAGTACCATAAATCTGAATCTTGTTTATTTATTGTTGGATCACATGTCTTTGGATTTGAATGGAAAATTACTCAATAGTGTGTTCGGGAAAGTTCTTGGAGAAAAACAAAGTCTCTTTCTCAGAATAAGTTATAAACAAACAAAAAGAAAGTATGGTTGGCAAATCTCAGGTATTAAAATAGCACTAGAATCAAATAGTTTAATAGCTTTATTCAAGTTCATGATCCATGTTTGCTATGGCAGGTTAAAGTTGTTAGGAGAGCAAAACGTTATCATATGACTCAGATGTATTAATCATGTTGTAAGCAGTGTAAGGGTGCCCTAAAGCGTCACTGGTCGAAGCAGGTTATAGATTAAATCAGCCCTAAAGCCATATCAACAGTATCTCAGAGCAGGAGAGGCTTGTCGCATTTAAAAACAAGAGCAAATCACTCACGATGGCCAGCAAAGTACTGCTCTTACAGCACGAGTCAGTTAGTTTCCAAATGTCTCAACTTCCCCTTTTCTGCCACATTCATTCAGACAATGCTGTATATTAATTTCTCCACAAGGCGTGGAGATAAAATTAGATCATAGAACACATAACATTACTACCCTTGACCCAATTGTTCAGGGCCACTACAGCCTAAACGGTATACCTGCAGGTATCAGAGTTATACTTCCTTTATTCAGCTTATGACTCATAAGCAATACAGGAAGGGAGTGGCCCCCTGAAGGTGTACGCTATGTGGGAGTAAAAACAAGCTGCATATGACAAACTGTTTATAACGACACTAACAAACTTTACCCAGTTCAGTTTAGAAGCTAGAAAACATTTTCTAAAAAGTGCTCTTCAGTAAAGTGACTGCATATGTTCCAGCAAAGTGCTGACTATCGAGGAAATGCCACTGTCAAGAAAAGAAAAAACAACTTTCAGACGCGAGGGCAGCGATAGCAGTGATTTAAGCCAGGGAATTATGCCTTTCTTTCATAACATGTTCCTTAAATGTAAGCACTATAAAAAGGCAAAACTGGGGCTTAACGGCAACTTCAGTGGAGAAGGAGCACGAAAGTAAGGCAGCCTTTTAAAGTGGAATTTAAGAAAATGGGATGAATGTGCATAAGTTAACAAAGTAATAATAGATATGCGAAGTATAGATCCGAAGTTTGTTTTACAAGAGGGCGTGTGCGACCTTTTGCATTTTCAAAACTAGCCAAATGAAGTTTGAATTTATAATTTCCGACATCTAGAGTTACTTATTCTGCATTATAGCTCTTGCTGGTCTTCCTCCAACATGTAAAACCCTGTCAACTGTATTCATAGACCTAAATAAAGCACCATCCGCATGCAGGGAGAGTGAAGTAGGTTAGGCATGTGTGAGGGTTTCTCTGCCTGGGGGCCAGACGTTCAGACATAAAGAAGGGAGGGTGCGTAGCCTTTCTGTCCATTTGCATGGATTAAAGCAAAACCACACAGTTCATATCTTCTTTGTCGCAGAGAAGAAGACCAATGCAACGCTAGTGAGCTCTAACATTCCTAAACAGTCCTTCGGTGGGCTCAGGGCTCCAACAAATTATGTTCAAAGCCGCTGATGTTAATGAGATCACTGGGTTTTTCCAATCAGACGGCCTCGGATGCTAACGCGGCTAAAGCTAGCTGAGCAGAGCCGGGTGGGTGTTGTGCAGAATTCTGTGACCCGGGTAAATGTAGACCACCACCAATAGACAAACCGTCACTACAAGTCAAGCTTTTGTCAAAAAGGAGAGGCCGAGGAGACAGTTTGACAGCTTGAGTAAACACATGTTTCCCTAAATAACGCTATCTTGTGCTAGACGGTCGCTTCCTCGGTGAGGAAGCAGTCTGCGGGGCTTACACAATGTGTCACAACACCATCGGCGACGAGACGGAACTCCTGAGATACGTTACGGTTTATGTTCGACCAAGACATTAAGTCAGGCTTACACATGTAACAGTTATATAGATTAGATATTAGTTAGCCCGAGTGGGATCCCTTATTTCACCCTCACTGTTGTATAGTGTCTGCCGTCGTTTTTCGGCATTTCCTGGATTTCTTTTCCACTCACTCACACTCACACACACACACACCCCCCTCCCTGTGTCAGCTATTGTAAGTCTGCAGAAGAAAAGAAAAAAAAAAAAAAAAGAAGTTTCCACATTTCAGCGAGCCGACGTTTCTTATCACAGAAAGAAGAAGTTAACGGAACGGAAACATTTCAATATATGTCAGTCAACGGTTAAGCGTCGTATTTTGCGGCTAACAGGATAGCAGCCTCGGCTAGCCGGGTGTGTTAGCATCACACCGATTTCATTAAATACTGTCTGAATGGTTCAATGCAGCGGTAACAAGGAAGCGTCAGCGCGCTGTCTTCTATTTCGCTTATTTTTCACGCTTTAGCGAAACCTTTAAATGCGCACTAAAACCCCACATCCACAACTGCATGACACTTACCTGCTAAACTGGTCAAGCAGTGATTTGGTCGTTTGTCACCGTGGGAGTGTGCGGGCTTGCAGAGCAGACGACTGGGCTTCGTCTTTTTCTTCCTGTATGTCGGTAGATTTACCCAGCTGTCACCGCGCCGCGTTTCCGCCCTTGTTCGCGCAACTAATTCCTTTCCCATATAAGGAGTGTGAGAGGCAGAGGGCAGCTATATGTTAGAAAAAAAGACGAAACTACTGCTTTCCTTCCTCATGATATGACAGAAGGCTATGCAGCAGATATACGTCTTTGAGGTATCCATTTTCCTTTAAAAAACTACATTAAAATGAAAGAAAATCACAAATACTGTACATCCATCTACAGGCATCTGCTGTTTGCATAATTACTATAGGGAGCATCTTGGTGTCATGTTTGCACGTTTGCTGGGCGGTCCTGGCCCCTGGTTTAAGGATGCTTATGCCTAAAGTCCTAAGTAGTTTCAGGCACTGCATCTTTTTTGTACATGAATGTAATGTTAAAAAAAAACCTGTCACGCATACAGAACATATGCATTTAACAGTGCAAACCTGCAAGCATGATTAATAGGGCTTCCCATGCCAAAAATGCATTTATTCTGCACTGAATTATTACTATTACAATCAAGTAAACTGTCAATATATTCCAATAATCAAATGATGATCTGGGTCAATGGGTGGTATCAGCTAGCAGGTTATTAGCCGGTGTGTACTGTGCATCCGAGAAAGTTTGTTTGTATCGTACACTACACTGCCCCGACAGTGCGAGAAGAATGGAGAAAATATTGAAGGTGGTGCACGTGCATAGAGGCGCAGTAACACTTAAACCATTGTAGACAGTCGAGGCCTGGAGACAAGTCATAATTTACATCAAGAGGAAGAAAAATAAGCTTTAAAATTATCTCAGTTACATGTTTCAGGCTTCTACTGTAACTTAAAACAAACGTTACAGGACTATTTAAAAAAGCCTTTGGTGAAGTCCCCTAACAGGAAATTCAAAGGAAAATCTGCGACATCACATGGTCCTTTGTTGTTTTTGATCCGTGCATGGTGGCAGTGGAAAGTAAGGATAAACAGGAAATAGAAAGAAATGGGGGAAAACCCTTTGTTTTGTCCAAAAACTCAAGAGCAAACTGAAACATTTTATTTTGATTTACAGATTACCCATTTGCATCAGGTGTGGTTCACAGAGAAGGAAAGAAGGGAGTAATCCTTCACAAGTTTATCGAAACATCTTAAATTAAACTCCCTTCACTTAACAGTTGCTCCCCATTTTCTCTGCCTGCCTTCACAGTGGACTCCGTTAGAGTCGAGGTCAATTCACTAATTTATAAATCCCCAAAGGGACTGGCTAATGTGGTACGTGTAACAGAAGACATGCTGAATTTGGTCAAATAGGTTAAGAATTATCTTCGGAATGAGAGTAAAAACTTGGCAATTACTCCAAAAGTCATCTCCTATGATGTGCAAAAACATAAGGATATGACATTACTTATTGGGTGCACTTCATTTTAGTTTGCCTCACACAAATTGGCAAAAAAAGATTTGTTTAAATATCTCTGCCCTGGCCTGATGTGCACCAAACTAGTGCAGCAGAACAGACATCAGCATGAGAGGACTTAACAGTACAAAATAAGACAGTTCTTGCAAAAAAATCGAACCGACTGCTAATCCACACAGAGCACAAGTTAAAGTAAATCAACAGCCCTTTTAACATTCAGCAGGAAAACAAAAGATAAAAGTGTCTCAACATGTAGAATTGCAGGTCAGTTTCAAAAGCAATGGAAGTCATTTAGTTAAAGTTTTCACTGAGTGCAGAAACACCGATCACTACCACCGACACACAGGAGATGGAAGATCTTCTGTGTTCCTTAACCTTCTGCTCTTATTTGTGGAAAGTCTCCGGTCATTCTGGACGCACAACTCACTAATTAAAGTTTAGCGATGTTTGTTTTAATGTCAAATTTTTCATGCATATTTCCGTGAAATTTTGTAATCCCCAAATTGAACAAACGGAATATTTGCCAAAAGGGAGGCAAGGACAAATGTGCTCGTCGTATTTTAGAGCCAAACAGAAGTGGTTGCTGAAATTCTCACAGGATTAAAAAGTTAAATTCCTACTTTGTGACACATTGAGCTTCCTCCCTACAGGTAGGTTTAAATTACTGAGGCGCCTCTGGACTTGAACTGCATTCATGTTGGCTCAAGTATAACCTTTCCTTTCATCTTTAAAGCCAAGAAATGCAGTCAAGTTGTTATTTTTTTCCACAATTCTAACCATCACAGATCTCCCTTTTTAAACCAACAAGACAGAAAAGACTGAAACTGACAGACAACTGAAATCAAAGTGCATCGACATCTAATCACAGCCTTGAGGTTGTTTAAAAAAAAACGAACAAAAAAAACTAAGCGGTCTTCATGGTTCAAGGAGTCGTTACATTAATGAAGATTGAGGTGAGTGAGGAAGCAGTCCCATTTGTTGTGAACATCTCCTCGTCATCTTCTCCGTCCGTCGAGACCAAACTCATTAACGTTGTGTATTCCAGTGTTTGTCCCAGCGACCTCATCCACAGAGAAACCTTCACAATAAAAGCAGTGTTGTTTTTTAAAGGCTCTTCTGCCTCTGACCGCCCACATTGCAACTCTTCCGCGTGTTAATACAAATAAAAGCATACAAACTGCTACGAAGAAACATCTTTTGACACATCAGCCAGAATAAATCCACACATACACCCGACATACAAACATGCAGGCGATCTCTTCATGCACATGTTTTTTTTCTATTTGTAGGAGGGTCCATTGCTGTCCTTGGCTCTTATTTTGGTTGTGTTTTTTCTTTCCGACGAGTCACCATGTTAGCCACGAACAAAAACAATCAGTGCAGAGTTAGCCGTGGGCTTTTACATGGCAGTTTGGTAGCATCAAGTGGACCTGGAGCAGTGTTAATAGGACATCTTTGTGTGCATACATGCGTGTCTACAAGAGGCAAGGTGTGAGCGTGTCAAGTGGCTGGTTTTCGTGTCATCGAAGCAGTTTTGTTTTTTATCAATCAAGATAGTCAGGTATCACTCAGGCTACTCCGTGAGCCATCAGTTAGAGGGGTGACAATACATTCTCTATGTCGCCTTGTTAAATAACAGAGGGTTAATGTTAGATTTTTAACACCATTCAAAAGACAGTGCTCACCCCTAAAATGGTAGCTTGTTTTCCTTCTACAGTGGCTCAGTGTGGGAGCAGGGAAATGTCAATACAGTGGTGGGTTTTTTGTTTTTCTTCTGTGACAGTAGGACAACATGTTGCTCCTCTCTTTCCCTTCCTTAATCCAGGTATCACACAGT
>NW_022280114.1:1683319-1703397 GCF_004355925.1 Anarrhichthys ocellatus
TAGATAAAATAAAATGTGTTTTTATCTTTTTAGATAGGGGGGGGGGGTGATGATGGCTGTTCTCCCCCTCTTCTCTTGCTATAGCAGCTCTTCTCTTTGCTTCTTGCCCCTCCCCGGCCCCTGGCCGTTCCTCAGGGAGCCGTTCTGGGGCCGCAGGAGATGCCCGCGCTCCTGCTCCGTCCACGGGACCCCGCCCTGCCCGTCGTCACTGTCCAGGTCAGAGTCTGAGTGCATGAGGGCGGAGGAGGTGGGAGCGGGCACCGGCTTCATGCGGGCTGGCAGGAGGCGGAGGGGAAGGAGGACGGAAGGAAACGAAAGGATGTCAAATTGATGCTGTATCAAAGCAGAATATTTAATTTAATGAACTACATGAGTGGTGGTGATAGTTTGTGTGTGTGAGTCTTACCAGCTCTAGGTGGTTGTAGCTCCAGACTGTCTCGCTCATCAGCTTCTAGCATTTTATACCTGCTTTTGCTTCTGCGCACTTTGCTCTTACGCCTTCCAGGGAAAAAAAAAAAAAAAAAAACACCACACCAAATATCATTAGATTAGATAAAATAAAAACTATTTTGAACATGTAACATAAGAAAACAAATCAGGAACAACCAATAAAAACAGTAAAAATATACAGCAAATTCTAAATAAATAAATAACAATAATGTTCGAAAAGGAGTAGGCAGAAGGTCCTGCCCCTTTCTATAACTTAAAGATGAACTCAACGTTTATCACATATACACATAAATAAGGTTCTTATTTTATAAAACACAAAAAAGCAATAATGACCGCAACATCAACAAGCATCTCAGTCCTGAGAGTGACAACCTCAGGACTGAGACCTTCTAGGTTTGAACCTCCGTCTCCGTCTGAGAACATGTTCTGTATGTTGCCAGGAAGTAACTTATTTCTTGCTTCTTCATACATAACTTGTGTAGTGACAGCATGTGACTTGAAAAACAGCATGTTTTTGTGTTCCTACGTACGTTGTTTACTATCCTCATGACTCCATTTTTGTATCAATCATCAGTAGTTATAAGAAGTGGGTAAAACACGGTCCCAAGAGAACGGAAATGATGCATTTACTGTATGTGTCCTCAGACGTTTAGCTCACCTGTTGCAGCAACACACCATCCCCCAGACAAATGTCGCAATAGCAACCACGATCATGAAGGATGCTATAGTCACATAGAGGACGCTCCACTCTGAAAAATAAATATTTGTTTGACTCAAAAGCAAAGTTTGTTATTACTAAGTCACGGAATACATAGAACATGAAGGAGATTAAAGCCTTATGAGCTCAATCGCAGTGTTTGTCTGATGCACCAAGCGAAAATTATTCAACTAAGATTCATCTCATCTCACCGCAATTGCTCTCTGCATCTCCAAGCTGAGCTCTGATGAAGTTCTCCATCCAGAACGGGTGGCAGACACAGCGCCGTGTGAACGTGTCACACTCGCCGTGACTCGAGCAGTTCATCTGGCAGACTGAGGAAGGAGAGCGGCACAGCAGAGTGTACAGTCAAATATACTAAAGCGTTAATATCCCAAGAGTGGTAGATTATCTTACAGAAAGGAAACGGAGAACTAAGGAGCAACAGCATAACTTGTGCGTATCATAGAACATAAACAGGGGCATGGGATGAGATAACGGTGAACAAGTAGCACTTAATTCTGCTTACAACATTCATTCGAAATTCTCAATACTCCTTTTTCATTGTTGTGTGTTTTTCTTAGAAACTATATTTGCCAAGTACTCACTGACTGTATCCACTCGTCGGGCCTTGTAGATCAGAAAGTCATTCTTCTGTTTGCGCAGTTTGTTGCCGAGGCTAAGTGCAACGCTGCGGCCTGACAGAGGAGGACGCCCCGGACCGCCCGACACCAGGAAGATCAGACGAGTACTGAGGAGGCAGGAAATAGAGAAAAACGCTTTTTTACCGACATAGTGATGTCCACTAATCGAGCCAAAGTCTTATTCCAGCGTTTATAGCTATGCGCTTCATTGCCAGTGTTTTTTTTTTGTTTTTTGTTTTTTTTTACAAAAATCAAGGGATTTCAGGCCAGAAATAAAACTTAAAGTCAAGCATCAAAAAAGGTGCAGTACCTGTGCTCATTAAACGCACTGATCTCTCGCACGGTGATGTCACTGTCGAGCACGCCCAGTAAAACGCCCACCTGGCGCAGCAGCATGTCGCGCTGACGGTGGGATACCTGGGAGACAGAGACCTCCAGCACCAACTCCACCAGGTCACGCTCCCATATGTCTGATAAACAGAGAGAGAGAAAAAAGGTGAGATTGAAGATTAAAGCAAAAGAGGAGAAAAACAGGAGACTGATTGCAGGACTCGTCTGACACTCTGCAATCTGGGAAAGAGGCCAGAGCCCCAAGTGACGGATTAGTTTCTGGCTGCGTTTGTGTCCGTGCACCGTATGCTGCACACTGACCTGCTCAACCTTCTGATGCTGGTTGTTGAGTCTCTTGCTGTGTGGAAAACATTTGCATGCAAAAAATAAACTCCAAATCCTCCAAAGAGGGCCGTGATGAAATGCTGTAATTTACCTTACGATATACCCACTCTGAACATGTTCAGTATGTGGCAGTGGATAGAGCAAACACAATAACATAGAAAGAGTAATAGAACAGTTTTCTCTGTTTTTTCCACTTCACCTGGTTTGACCTCCACTGTGCCGCTGTCAGTGCTGGTCTGTCCCTTACTGTCCGTTACAGTCAGGGTGAAGCTGTACTTCCCCTGCACCAGGTTTCCCAGAAACAGCACCGCCTGGTGGTCAGAGTTGTTCAGTACTTCCTATTGGAACAAAGAGACAAAGAAGTGTTACAATGTTTCTGTTTGAATGTGTTGTAAGGTCTTTCTAAGGTGGAATTTTCTCTAGTTTCTATATTCCATCCACTCGTGTGTAAAATTCAGTCAAAGGCCAAGTCTCACCCCCGCAGCAGGACTGCTGTCATCTCTGGTCCACAGGTAGCCGACTCCACCTTTGTCGTCAGTGGAGTGAGATCCATCGAGAGTGCCGGTCCTGACGGGCAGAGCGATGGGTGGACTCGACACAACGTGAGCCACTGGCGGCTGGTCCAGTTCTACCAGAAAAAAATATTATGCAAGAATTCAGACACAATAATGAGATTACGACATGAATAATAGATGGATTTAAGACTGTTCTTATTGTGGCTTTTAACATGCTTTGAATTATCATCAGCGAGTTTGTGGGTGTATGTAACTATGTGTGATAATGGACATCTGATTGTGTGAGTAAGTGTTTATAATCATGCGTCTATAGGATCAGTATGTGTGTTGTACAGTATTTCTGAACAAGAACCTCTACCTATAATGCCTCCTTAATTATAAATTAATATAATTCTCACCAGTCCGACTGGAAGCTCAGCTAACTATGTATTCAAATCTCCTGACCTTCTCTGACGATGACCGTCACAGCGTGGCTACTCTGCAGCTTCCTCTCATCAGCTACGGTCAGGGTGAACTCGTACGTGCCGACCTCAAGACCCGTCACCGTGGCAACGGCGGTGTCTGCATTCTCAACCTTCACACCGTCAGGACCCCTGATGGAGGGACAGACGGACAGAAACAGGAAGGAGGAGTGAGGAAGAGAATGTACCGCAGAAGGACGGATAAACCGTGGACACTGTAGCAGAGTTTGTTTTGAAATCAGTTTCTTTTGTACATTTGGATACATACAATACATTTGAATGACTAGGTTTCAGTTATTGCATCGACTAGGAGCCTGCAGCCGATGCAAACTGCCTGCGCAATTATGTACATAAGTGCGTCTGACTCACTTGGATTGCTTCCAGTGGTAGGAGACTATCTTCTGGTCGTCGGTGCTCTTACTGCCATCCAGCGTGGTTCGATCAACAGGCAGCGTCAGCTCTTTCTCCGGTCCTGCATCTGCTACTGGTGGCTTATTGTTTTCTGGAGGACGGAGAGACAGATGAAACTAAAAACACATCTCCATCGTACAACCCACATGACAGATACAGTAGTAAGAGGGATAATGGCTGTCAAAAGTGTCTGGTTGTCCTTAAATGCTTGAATGAAAACCAATGACATACTTCTTCCATCCTTAATGTGCCGACAAAGCACATCCTCCTTCATCAACAGTGCAACTCAATGGTTTTGCATATGGACCAATGTTGACGATGACGTATTAGGGCCATTGTGAGTAAAATCAATAGTAATTACAGAGACAAAAGAGTAGAAAATACTCAGAATTTCCAAGATTAATGTCGTAAATTTAGAGATATTTTCTGGATAAAAGTGGCAAATTTACGAGAAAAAACCCTCACTAATTCACGATAAATTAATTAAATATTTTCTGAGATTATGAAGTCATAACTTTGCGAGAAAAACTCTTGCTCTTAGAGGAGCGTTCTTATGGTAAATTGGCCCCTGGCCAAGTGTAGGTCCTGAAAGATACATACACGCATTTCCTTTCCTGTTCCTTCTGTGTTCTTTGATGAAGATAAATAAATACTGATATTATTCATATATTTTGCGGCTCATGTTACTGCGGTGTTTAATGTTGGCGACTGTGGTGTGATGACGTTTATCCAACCTTGCAAAGTGACGCGACAAACACCGATCTACAACGGCTCTAATATGTCTCCGTAAATATTTCAATCAAAAGTGAGAATGTATTCTTGAAAAAGACAATTCTATCTTAAAAAAACAATTAATAACGAATAACATCCCAGAAAAAAAAAAAAAAAACAGTCATAAATAATATAAAAACAAAAGGTCAAAGTGTTTCTTTCACAGATCATTACTCAAATGGTTGACATAGTCTGACCTTGCAGGTGGATGAGAGTTCACATAACAGTTCCTGTTCAAACTCTACAAGAGCACCACGCCAGTGTGTGTTTGCATTTTATAGTTCACACCAGGTGCTTATCAGGTCAACCGTACACATGCACACACGTCCACACACGTGCACCTCCTACTCAACAGGGCAAAATGCTATTGACCAAAGTGTAAGCAAATTGAATTCCCTTGCAGCAGCTTAAGTACTGACCTCAGCTTCACACATTGTATGGGCCATGTATAAAGCTACATTATGTACTGTTGCTTAGTATGCTCTTCACACTTGATGTGTATATAACCTGTGGAAGAGAGGGAAAGCAAACAGGAGCTGGTACAGAGGGCATATTGAGTGCAGGAGGAATGTTGAGATAAGGAGTTTAACTCTAGTCTGTCTTTACACAGAGCTTAACTGCACACAGCTGAACAAATGGGCTTAAAAAAAAAAAAAGAGTTAATGACTATCAAATTAAGTAAGAAAAGAGTAACAGTTGTAGGGAACTGTAATTAATGTCCTCAGCAGCTGAATAACCAAATATTCCTCTCAACGTTTCAATGAAGACATTACTCAAAAGTGCTGAGGTGGCATAAACAGGAGATCTTTTCTTGCTCTCCAGCTGTTTACCTGGCTGCACAATGACGGTGACCTGCGCCGTTTCCTGCTGTCCGGAGGAGTCCGTCACTGTCAGCTGGAGGGTGTAGTCTCCCTCCTGCATAGCCGACAGCTGCAAGATCGGCGTCCGTACACCCTGGAAGAGCACAAAAAGATGCCGCTGTCAGCCACAATTCGTTTATCCGGGGAAAAGAAAACTGAAGTAACATGAGAGTTAATAATATGCGTACTCTGCCAGTATCTCACCTGCATCTCCACCACCTTGTCTTTGCTCTCAGGGCTGAGGGACCACTCGTAGGACAGGGAGTCGTGGTCGTCGGTGCTTTGGTTGCCATACAGAGTGATGGAGTTGCGTGGCAACTGGATGACCTGGATGAAGTCAGAGGAAAGACCAGCAATTGGTTACCATGGAGGGTACTGGTTTGGTTGAAAAAAATGCATTTTGACATCTTTACATTTTTCAAGTTTAAGTAAGCTACTTCACATTCATACGAGTACAAAAAAAAAAAAAAACGTTGGTTTGGTGCTTTAAAAAGACAGATCCACGACGATGGAAAGAACTTCTGACCTGGTTCGCGCCGGCGTTGGCCACAGGCCGGTAGTCCTTGGCTTTGTTGACCAAGAGGGTGGCCTGTGTCGAGTTTGTGGCTCCGTCTGAGTCCGTCACTGTTAAACTGAGAAAGGACATCCATTAGGTTAAATAGTAAAACTGTATAGCAAACAAAAATCTAATAATTACACACATGACTTAAATAAAAACACACGTCTATAAAACCATACTTTAAGCCAGCTGTGCTTCTGCTTTTAAAGATATATACTTATGACAGACATGTAGAGAAAGAAAAAAAAAAAAAAAAAAAAAAAGAGGCCCAGTATGAAAAACCCTGACAGAAATTTCTTCTTCTTATTATCTACGTATTTATCTTTGTAAATTCTTGAGTGGGATGTTTATCTAAAAAAAAAAAAAAAAAAAACACACGAGAAACTTTTGGACCTCGTAAAGTTTAAACAATGTCAAAGCCGTCTGTACATGAATGCGTAGTTCCCGGGCACCAGGTTGGTGAGGGTGAGGACGGGGCTGTCAGTAGAGACTTTCGCCCCCCACAGGGGACCTTTACCGTCTTCCCAGTGCCAAGCCACCACCTTGTCATCGTCTGTGCTCTCTGTGAGGAGGAGAGAAGGTAGGAGGACACAGGGGGAAGGAGGCGTATGTATTAAATGTTGCAACAGGATAACTTTCTACCTACAAGCTCTCTCTCTGTCTCTCTTTAGCTGCTGGTTAATATGTTTGTGTGCGCCGTGTGGGACACTCACGGCTGCCGTCGATGACCGTGGAGCTGGTTGGCAAGGAGATCTCCTGGAACTTTGGGGAAACTACGGCAACAGGAGGCTTGTTTACCCGCGGCTCTGTCAGGTGGAAAGCAAGAAATGAAGTTGCTTCACTGGCGCCGTGGGTCAGCTGTGTGGGACTGAGGCAGGCTGCAGTAACCTTTATTTAGTCAACATGAGGCAGGCCTGTGGACTGATTACTGATCATTCACATCCGACACTTAGGGAAGACAACACCATCCGACGTTAGTCATGCCCTTCTGGACGCCTACTGCAGCAGAGGAGCCACACACTATAATATTCATTATCTTATTAGAATCAGCATGTGGACTATTGGACACCGTTATTACCAATCCGCAAATTTCCATAAAAGAAAGCACCGCACAGATAACTACATGCAGGCCCTGGTTAAAATAAGAACCATGTCACATTTCAATCGTTCTGTCCTCAAACATTTTTTTTTTTGTGTGAGCCACAGTTTTGCTTTGCATATGCTTTCCCATGTTTGCCTTATGTCATTGTGATTTTTGTAAATCACAAATTTGCCTCACAGGGCTTTACAATCTGTACAGCATATGACTCGCTGTCCTTCGGCCCTCGATTCAGATAAGGAAAAACTATTCATAAATAAAACAAAAATGGAAGAGGAAGAAAAAGAAAAAGGTAAATTACAGTATGGACAATCAGGATGACACAATTATAGCTAGATTGCATGAATAGATAGGCTCGGATCCACACAACCTCCTATCCACCATAATATTGCAATGTGTTTAGCAGCATCAAAGGCTACGGTCACATTACAGGGCTTCATGCTCAATTCAGATTTGTTCCCCAGATCCAATCATTCAGCCTAGACTGCTCACATCCATGTTTGAAGTGACTCATATCTGAACGGACTTCTGCCCTGAAACGCCTCGTATGCAGCCATTAACGTAACACACATGGGGGACTGCCGCTCGACCGGCTCATTGGTCCGATAACACACACTGGAGCGGTTGGAGTCCACATACTGCTCAATTTAACAGATCTGGGTTTCCCCCGTCTTTTATAACTGCTGATGTTTCAAATCTGAGTTCTACTGAGCGAAACACGACACCCAATGTAGCAGAAGAACTCGGTAATATAGAAAAAGTATTTTTGGTCAGTTATCAGTGTCTGATAAGCAATGACGCACTGCCGCTCAGTTCTGTGGAGAGAGAGAGAGATACGTCTTCTGTAGAACGGCTCCAACACTGTATGGTGAGTGATCTGCGTCTGCATAGTTAAGTTTAATGTGGACAGACACACACACATTCATTTCGATATGACCGTTCTCACAGCGGTCGTATGGTCAGTGATCGGATATGTATCGTATTTAGGACCACATATGAAAGTGGCCCAGATCTTGGGACCGACCTTGGTTTGTTTTGAAATGGGACAGAAACACAAACACCCCCCCCCCCCCAACAACTTCTGAGACTGCCACAATATGAACGAGGTTTGACATGTTCGACCTCACCTGGCTTGACTGTGACATTGACGTAACCTTCTCCATGAGCCCCCTCCCCGTCCACCATCACCTCAAACGCATACAGGCCCACAGTCAGCTGGGGGGGGGAAGAGAGAGAGAGAGAGAGAGAGAGAGAGAGAGGAAGTCAAGCAAGCAGTAAGAGGAAGTGATCTTTTTTTGAGATGATCTGGGTCCTTTACACACAACTGAAACCTTCTGTTTACACATTGAATAGAGCTCCAGCTGCATGCTATTTTTAGCAGGACATGAATATGTTGTGTGTGAATAAGTTGTGATCTGTACCTTGCTGAGTTTTAGTGTCTGGCTGTGCTTCCCGTCCATCACCCCACTGTAATCTTTGGGATGAGTTATCAGACGCCAGTTAAATGCATAGTTTGTCCCTGTAAAGAAACGGCAACGATAAACAAAACCGCTTGTGCATTTAATTACAATCTTATCAAATAAGGATCATTCACAGATGAGAGATTTTTGGGATCGTCGGAGCGTGTCGAGAAGGGATCAAGAGATTAACAGAACGATGACGTGCATCCCTCTTGGTAACTGTGTAATCTTCCTTTTTCCAGTCTGGATTTGGAATACTCTGGCGAGTGTTCAGTGTGAAGGACAGTGCGTTGATGACGACTCAGTAATACAAACAGGTTTTATTTCATTGCTCTATTGCTGAACAACACAAATATCACAAACTGCTAAACCACACCCAGTCTGCAATTAGAATACATTGAAGTCAAATTCCTTTTCCAGATATTTCTAGACTGGAAAGCTTTTGATTACTCTGGAATCATCTATACTCTGGAAAATAATTAGAAGAAAAATAATTAAAAAAAAAAAAAAAAATCAACCTACATGTGTAATACAATTATGCTACATATTAATGACATTTCTGCAGAAAACTGCCGAAATAACAAGTTTCCAGGTGATGAACTGCAATAGCTTATCGAATATTTCCATGATTTCACCTGGTGGGGGCGTTGAGACCACGAAGGCGTTGAGCTCGACCTCGTTGCGGGGCAACGTGACCTCCACACTCTCTCCTGCTGACACCACCAGCTCCCTCACTGTCGTGGAAAAAAACAGGATCAGATGGTTTAAAGTACAAGCGACAGACACAAACATCTCAGAGAGCAGAGTATTTAACAAGAGAGGAATAAATAACACCCCCTGGGGGCCGTTTACACATTAAGTGTATAGTAACAGATAAAATGATCACTTCATTATGATCTATTGGGTAGACAAATTAAAACAGGTCTCACAGATGCATGTACTTGGGGGTCAAAGTAGGTGATGGGGATGTTTTGGGGATGCGGTAGGAGAAATGATGTGCAACAGTATTTACAGCGAGATGTAATACAGTCTTTCAGCACATCCGTACGTGGCATATTCACTTTTACCGCTATGCATCTAGAAAAAATAAAAATAAAAAAATGCAAACAAAAAAAATGTATGCCGCAGAGGCCGACATACCCTCACTTGTAGTCCCTAGTATGGATCAAGCTGCAAAAATGCTACATGATGCAACTCCTTGCGTTTTATATTCACCAAACCCTCCCTTCCCTGTAAACAGCAGCTGTATGTCATCCATTCCACTTATTGCATCGTCGGGGTTATTTTCTCAGACTTGACAAAACTCCCTTCAGAGCCATAAGAGAGGTAATGACTGTTCACACAGGCAGAGTACTCCTCCACATGACTAGTAAACTGATCACAATGTCACTCCAATCGCGTTCCCTTTCAATCTAACTGGGAATGACAGATGTTCCCCTTCGGAATAGTGAGCTCCTGCTGATTATATAAGTCTAAGCTTCTCATAAAATGCATCTGGCCTTCGTTCAGCTTTCCATTCAAACCAGCTCATCTTGTTTTGGTTTGCCTTTGTAACAATATTGCTAGTTGAAAAGGCTAAAACGATTGAATCTGTAATGACACGCAATGTTTTGTCTTTTGGTGAATGATTGTCAGTTTAATCGCTGTATTGTCCTTCAGGAAGGAGAAACGGATCATTCGAGTTATTCATGTTTGTAGAAGCCCGGCATGACTCGGCACATTCCGATTGCTTATTGGTCGTCACACCCGCAGCACATGTTGCTTTCATCTGGAAAAATAACATCTGGGCAGTCTGCCAGTAAATTTCGTTTCATCGAACATTGGCTCAAGCGAAAACAAAGACGGCCTATTTGCAAATGTTGTGCGTGTGACAGAAAAATGCACGCTTAAAAAACGGACAAGGATGTAATGAACCAATTTTAGTGAAGACAGGACTTGAGTCGTGTGAAATTTCCCTCCAAGGCTGCAAAACCCACAGTGCTGCTACATTATTTATTCAGCAGTTCGTAATTCATAAATGAAGACAAGACATATTACTGAACGGGCTGAAAATAGGCAACACCGACTGCTGCAGACAGCAGCTTCCTTACCGGCCTGTGTTTGCGTCGTGATGATTGCAGTTGCAGGCGTCGCGGGTGTGCTGACATCACTGCTGTTGGAAGACGCGGCAGAATCAACGGTGTCCGTTGAGTTCTGCTTTGATGGAGCTGGAGCGATGTCTGCACTCCCGTTGGCTGGCTGGCTCTGGTTCTTTTGGGCCGTTTGAAGCAGCGCGACGGTGTTGGGTGCTGTCGGAGTTAGGTGAGCCGTTTCCACTTTGGGGTTTTCCTGTAGAAACAGTTAAAGATTGAAGGTTCGAATGATCCAAAGAGCAGATTTGAGGCAGAATTTGGGGAACCGTCAAGGAGACAAATCCTTCATACTTCCAGGTTTATTTATTTGTACACTCCCTGAATCTATCACTGATTAGTGTGATTGCAAGAATGAGGGTGGGCAGCATTTAAGGAAGAACGACAAAGAAAGGGGAACAAAATTGGCTGCTTCAAGAAAACAAGATCAATATCAAGTTAAAAAATTGGCAATGTCCTGTGAATTTACCGTGCTGGTTGGTTTTCCCGCCTGCGGCTTGTGGCTTCCTTCAAGCTGTGCGGGAAGAGCTCTTCTACGTCTTGCTGTGATGACGGGACTCTTAAAGTAAAGCAACAGGAAAAATATTTGATATATTAGTGTACACACAAACAAACACACAACTCTGCCCATGCCATCCTATGCAAGTGCTCTCTATACCTTTGAGAGCAACTGAAGGAGGCCGATGGACTCCTGGTGGGGCTGGGGCAGGAAGGTGATGGGGCAGCCCGTACTCCGCGTGCAGCGAAGGAGCACGCATTGTCCACCGAGGCTCCACACGGCGTTGCAGCTCGGATTCAGGCAGCAGGACTCCCAACATGTCGCCCCGCCTCTCCCCTTGGCCAGAGAGTTCCAACCCAGGCTGATGACGCTGCTCCAGTGGATCCCCAGCAACCCGCCGGTCACCCGGCAGAGATTTGCTGTCACACCTGGAACGGAGACAGAGGGAAAGAGAAAACAATCGTGTACTGTGCTGATGTTGAAGACTTAAAGTCACTGCGAGAGACGCAACATGGTCATAGTTAAAAGAAAGGGATGGAAGTTGGTCATGAAATAGGTGGTGAAGGGGAGGATAACAGTTGGTTTCCTGGAAGAGACATTCTAGAAGGAGTTTTGTTTATCGTGTAGTTTGATCAAAAGGATCTGCCAAAAGCGACATCATGGATCCGCCACCAGGCAGCGCTTCCCAGGCTTTTTCAAGATTTCACTTGTTGATATCAATCAGGGCATTGTTGGCCTGTTGGGTGCTCTTGGCATTGTCGCAGGCAAACGGGCAAAGTGAAACCCACAGTGAGACTTTTCTGGGATCAGGCTTTGACTGGACATTTTCTCAGAAAGGCAGACATGCGGGTGCAAATTGAGCAGTCAGCCAAGTCAACAGCAGAGAGAGGAAGTGAGGCTGTTCCCTGACAAAACAAGACACTGATTAAAACCCAAAGCACAGTGTGCAGTACGCACGAAACTCCACCCTCTGAGCCAGACCACATCAGACCCATATCAGCAGTGCGGTGAGCTGGTACAGTTTGCTGTACCTATGCATGTGCGTGTTACTCTACAAGAGCATTGCTCTGGGTGATAAAACTATATTCTTATTCAAGCTTTTGCAGTGTTGAAAAAGCTCAATTAAATCCATTCTTTGCACAAGACAAGAAAGTCAGTGTGTAGCGAGTCACAATAAACAGCACGGACTATTAAACACAGACTGTAAAAGTAACAACGGGGAGAAGTGAGAGGTTATATTTCACCGCTACTTAAATGTCCACACAGACACAGAAGCCAAACTCGCCTTGAATAACAGTCCAGGTCGGAGGGAAACTGCTGAGTCACTCTCTGAATTACGAAAACTATGAGACAACAATGAGAAAGAACTTAACACTGTTTGGTTTTTGTCGGGCCGTTCCGAATGGTTGACACAGGGAAGCAGATCTAATAGTCAGAGAGGCTGATATCAGTGAGATTAAATTGCAGACAGTAACACTGGATTACGTGCGTGCATCCCTCTCAGCTCAGCAATGTGAATCCTGCGCAGGAAAGGCGGACTCTGCCACGAACGATGAAAACTACTACATAGAGAGGTAATACAGAATGTAAATACATTGAATGGCTATAATCTGAAAAATGCCAGCAGTAAATAATGTGGAAAAAAAAAAAAAAAGAGCATTATTATAAGAATAAAAAAAACGTAATACCTGCATTTCGACACTGGTAACACTGAGTAGCAACAATATTCTAGATCTGTTAAAGACACGATCGAGCTAACAGTGATGGTGGTCTCAAAAGAAAAACTGAAAACTGAAAAACACAGTTCATCGTCTCAGACAGTGCTGTATCCGTAGTTGTCGTTACCATGGTAACAATGTTGACTTTATGGGGTATTAGTGTAACTCAAGTCTGGAGAAAAAATTAAAAAAAGGTCTTCCAAAACCACACACACAAAAGCACTATAGTGTGTTTGAGAAAGGACCCGTCGGCCTCTGTTTCGTCATCCCGCCCCTTATCCAATCTTCTGTCCTCCACCCCTCAACACACAAACGCATACACAATGTACACTCACAGAGCCCCTATTGTCCTGCTTCACATTGTAACCCACTGAGCGGAGTGGCATCAGAAAGAAGGCACACATACCAACACACAGTGGGGGTGCCAGCTGTCCTATAGAACTCCACCTCGGATCAGTAAACACCACCCGAGCGTCATACTAAGGAGGATGAAGCCCGGCCCTGAGTAATCAAAGGCGTGTGAGTTTACAGCGCAGATGAGCGCTGAGATGAGGCACAGTTGTGAGATGTCTTATCAGTTCTCTGTCAGCAGGTGTGGTTTTGCTGGTTCTGGACAGAGTGAGGGTTTGTTTTACCTGTGGGAGTCGCCAAGAGCAAGAGGTAGGTCAGCGGTAGAAGGAGGAGGTGAGGTAAGCTCCAGGTGAGCAGCTTGTGGTGTGCATAGGACATTTTACACAAGGACCTAGAAAAAAAGGAAATAGAACTAGGTTAGTGTGCTTTAATATTATCTCTGTATTCATTTAACACACGTATAGCACAAGAAGTGGAAACAAAGGTTAACAGCCAGTCTGTCTCTGTCCAGAGGTAACAGAAGTCATGGCCTGGCCATGAAATAGTCCGCCCAACCGACCTGTAAAACCACGTTGTTTCTTCAGTTTTTGTACGGATTTAACAAACTAGATCAACACGTGCTAATCAGTGATGGAAGGTAAATTTTAGAGGTGATGGAAGGTAAATTGTATTATCTTTGGACAGATCCAGGCTAGCTGTTTCCCACTGTTTCCAGTCGTTATGCTAAGCTAAGCTAACTGTAGCCATTTATTTAAGGGAGTGGAGTCAATCTTCTCATCTAACTCTTAGCCACAAAGCAAATAAACATGTTTCCCATAATGTGGAACTATTCCTTTAAAATTGCAAGGTATACAAGAACCCGTACTGAGATGCTGACAGAAGTACCATTAAGTTAACTAATTTAAAATATTTGAGGAATCTGAGGAGCATTAATACTTTCAGTATCGTAATGAGAACACACAAGAGGAAATGAAGACTTGCAGGTTAATATTCACAGCATCACATCGACCATTACAGTCTGGTCTGCCTCACATCCCTCACAGGAAAAACAACAACTAAACAAACTCAATCTATGGATGTTTCTTTTTCTTTTTTTCCAAATATTTGCCCAAAAGTAATCAAGCACACCGTCCCAAAAAAAAAAAAAAAAAAAAAAAAAAAAAGCATCCTGCAAAACACACCATATTTACCTTTCTCCCGGCCAGGCGCTGGAAGAAAGAGATGCGTGAAGAGAGCAGGAGCGAGGAGTTAGGTTGGCAGCCAGGTGCTGTGAGGCAACGGGTGAAGACGGGTCAACACCAGCACTCTGAGGAAGAGATGGAACATGGCCGCCTCCGGAGCCTTCACAGGCTCAGCTGCTCAGACACCTCACTACAGAGCGCAAAGATGAAGAGAGGAAGTGAGTTAAAAGCGGGATCAATGATACTCATATTGTGTTATCGTTTTGAAAGATTCTGTCGTGTAAATGAATGATTACACACAAACTGTCATTAAAAATGAACTACAATTGTTACTGATGTCATGCATAACAGTGTGGAGAAGTTATCAGAAAAATAGATTTAATACATTTAAAAAGGAAATGTAAAGAGTGATTGAAGCCATACTGCCCCCTCTGATTATTCAGGCTTTTCCTCCGTCTCTACCTTGATTACAGACAACTGTGCTTCAGCTCTTTAGAGTAGCACTCCAAAGAATTTGAACAACCAATAACACGTCGACTTGATAAGGTCGAACCTTGATAAAGGTTCACGCAAATGAAGTCAAACCGCTTCAACTGGACTTACTGCGCACATTAATAGGAATGTTACTTCGATCCATTTCGCTTTACAGTAACACACATGTAACATATTGGATTCAAACATCACAACATGGTGATGACAAACAGAAAGAACAAACAGAGGAAGAAGGGAAAAATAAATAAATGATCGAGTTTGGTGGTCTGTGGGAAACAAACCCGTGACATCTTCTATCTGCCTTCTACAGGAAGAAAAGTCCCCTGATTGAGCGGAGTTGAACAAATGCAACAAGTCTGTTTCATTACGCAACAATTCTGCTGATATCCTGTTGACAGAGACTTCAATGGAGGTGGATCATGACTCACGGTCCTGTGATCTCCCTCCTTCCTTACTATAAGTTCAAGCGATACACAAGTGTAAGCAGAAATGCATGAGATCAGGACATTTACATGCTTCGATGACAGGTGTCTAGTCCCTCTCCGCCAAAGGCATTTTGCAATACATTATACAAAAATCATAACTGTGCACTCTTATCCGTCATTTGCATCTTGTCTTGCAGCATTACAACCTATTACCCAGTCTGTATGTTCATAACAAACGTGAAAACTAGTAGTGGTTACTACACATTAGAGGATTGCTGTACGCAGAAAAGCTCTCATCTCTTTCCTGTGCAACCATCACAGCCATGGCTCGATACACAGCAGTTGTATCTCACTGTTCCTCTGTACTATTCTGTGAGTTCTTTGAGGCACTTGTTGTAAGTCTCTCTGGGTAAAAACAAAAGGATCGGACACGGGTCAGCCCCACTGGGATACACGGGTTGAACCTAAACCCCCATTGATGTATGCGCCACATGCAAAGTTACTTTGTCCAATTTGACAGCACTGCAGAAAATGTAAAACAGGTTAAATTGTGCTCAAGACAAAGTCAAAGGCCATCCAGACCCTTGTGGTAAATTCCGGACGCTTAACGTCCCTTCCTACAGGAAGTGTGAAGAGGAAGTTTCTCATTTCAAAGTAATTAGTCATGATAATGAAGTCATGCTGGAGAATAATTACCTTGCCGAATGAGTCAAAAAAAAAAAAAGGAGCAAGATGCAGATTGTTGTCCAGCACTCGTTCACATAATGTTCTTCCGCTTATGGTAATCTGTTGTCTTGAGGTACAAAAGTAAAATGTCCTTTTCAAGTATAGAAACGCTTCAGGAAGGCAGACTCGTGATTTGATGAGAAACACATGGAGTTGTTTGGAGTAAAAGAGCCATACTGCACTTCCCCCCCCCACCCTTGCAAATTATCATGCAAGTTATTCCAGCAGAATGGGCTAAAAAAAAAAATAAAAAAGGAGGAGGAGTGAACAGCACAAGTCCCGGGACACTGTTCAAGACGTGAGCGAGCCTCTTCCACCACAACGTCCCACCAGAAGAACACTATGGGGCAGTATAGCAATGAATCAAGCAGCTCTCACAAGCATCTGCTGTGCAGACAGTCTGTAGATGTTAGCTGGATGCTATGTTCTTAAAGACATGCAGATGGAGGTACTTTTACTTCTTTGTAGTAAGGATTTTAAGAAAGCACATGACTTCAGGGACATTTCAGTTATTTCATGCTAGCAGATCATAATGTTTAACCTGAAAACACACGCACATCTGTTACAACTATATTCCATCTGTTGTGATCACCAGGCACTCTCACACAGTCTCTCGTAACATCAACTTCTGACACCAACCTGTAAGGTCTGCCTCCATATGTGGATCTGAATTCCTGCACATGGACGCTCGAGCCCCAGCAGCCTCCCTCCGTGCCGTAATGAACGGCTCAGTAAATCCCAAATTCACAAACAGTCATTAGTCCTCCTGCGCTTGTTTTTTCTCTCCAAGGTAAGCCACCAAACAAGGGGAAAAAAGGTCCAGGTAAAGATAATCCAGACAAAACAAAACTGTGTTGGATTTGTTCACGTTCTTTCCTCCTCGATCTACAACACGGTAGATTTACTGCGCAGCAAAAGCCCACAGGCTGGTGGTGACTGAGCGTTTGCTGCACCAGTAATGCTCAGGTGCACCTGGGCTGATGACAGCTCAGCCATTATAGACATTTCAATGGCTACTTTTCCCTTGAGAAGTTTCTGCAAAACAATGATCTCTGTGACCAAAAACCCTCCTTATATCCAGAGAGGACAAGCTCTCTCTCTCTCTGTGTGTGTGTCTCTATTTGGCTGTTGCTTCCTCCTCTTCCTCTCTCTTGGTCACAGCAGTCAATAGCACGCTTGTTAGCTCTGTGTTGGTTTCTAGGCAGACAGGTTGGTGGAGCTTTCTCTGCAATAACACCAAGTCCCACGCATTGTTTCTTCTTGTTGCTGCAGGGAAGGAAAATTATGTTTTAAATTCTGTATACAATACAATAATAATAATAATAATAATAATAATAATAATAATAATACTCCCATTTTGCTGTGACAACTACAGAAACATCCTTACAGCAAAAACTGACAGTAGAACAATATTTAAATGGATGCAATGCAAGTATCACCAAAAAAAAAAATGCATAGGCATATTAAAATAAAAATATATGATTACACACGTCAGCCTTAAAACTGAGTAAAACCTCAGATTATATACAAACACACACATCAGTCTCTATCTTCTTATAGATGTTTTCCCCTTGTAGTTAGGTTATTTTTTAAATATCCATTTAGTCACTTTTCTGATGCATTGTATTTATTTTGGAAAAGCAATAACAGTATGAGCTGTTGGCAAAGTATATTTCTACGTTTTTTTGTTGTGTATTTCTTTGTCACTTATTTTTTACACTTTTTTCTAATTGATGGTTTTCGTGATGTGAACTGATGGATGAGTCCATAACCACTCTCACTTCATCAAGCAAATGATGAATTGATCAAACAATGCAACAACGAAAACAATTGTGAGTTAAGCTTTACTCAATGAGAACGATTCACTCTTGCAGAGCAGGCATTGATTGACTGATTAAAGCGCAAATAAGTGCATGACTGACAGCATGACTGGAGGTCTGTCACTCAAATGAAACGCATTAGTAAACCCACTGCTGGGATAATATCTCCGAGACATTTCATCCAAAATGGAGGACTCGTGCATTATGCATCTTACCAGCCTGACAACAACAGTCAGGGTTTTTTAACTCGAGAAGTAAATGCCTCTGGCTGTCAGATAATTCAATAAAAGCGGAGAGCGACGTGTAGTCCACTGCACTATCACACACGAGGGACGTTTCTGAGTCAACGATACGACACTTCGTTCGTATATGTTGTTTTCGTGTCGTTGTCTCAAGTCACGCTGACGTGTTAGTACAAACAGAGGTTGAGATAGTTTCACCTGCGCAAACCCGTGATCACTCCTGTTTAAGGCACCTTGAGGCGAACAACTGCTGGCATCTCCTTCACTACACACCGTGCGGGACCACAGAGTCCTCCTGAGCGTGTTCAATGGCAATTAGCGCGACACAATTTAAGACCCAAAGGAAAGTGTACAAGGACTTACAGTAAAGTGACATTCACTTCGGTCGCTGTGGTGTGTCGTCGTCGTTGTTGTCGTCCCTTGTAGAGTTAATTAGGTCAGCATTCCCCTCGCATGTACATCTGATGTGCCTGTGGAACCGCTGTCAAGCCAGTATATGTGATAAGTCACATTTCCGGTGGCTGGGTTTTCAAAATAAAATACTTAGTGACACAGCCGCTGCAACGTTTTGCGGCCGAAGCACAGTGGTTCAAAACAGTGATATTTCTGGGACGGAATATGTATTAAATCAAACTAGGCAAGACTTATATTACACAGACACCTAGCTCCTACGATATCTCAGTTGTGCCTGTGCTGCTGCGTCTTAAACTGAAGACTGTTGACATGAAGCTTCCGCTGTGCGCCACCTGCCGACCGGCTGTGAATGGTTAACGTTCAGATCAACGTAAACCATTAACCTGCGGAGCTTTAGTAATGTTCGTGGTTGCTTACTGCTAGAAACTAAGAAGATTTTTTTTAAATAAAATAGAAATGTCTTCCGTGACCTTAGAAAAAGTAACGCCGCGTCGCTTCTCCGACGTTACAGCACCGGCCAAAATGGCGTCTCCGCATTCCAACTATCCCTCCTGTGATTGGTTCTTCGACATTCTTCGAACGTTTCCATTGGTCTCTCGTAGCTCTATTGACATTTCACTTCCGGAGAGTGCTCGCGAGCTGCTGCCGCCGCACGCGTGATAGATCTGTTAACTAAGTAAGTTATTTTGTAAACGTTTACAATTATCTGTTGCATTGTTGCCAACCGTAACTTACAATGTCTCGGCAAACCAACTGAATATCATTAAATTAGGCTGCTATTGTTGCCCTCAACGGTGTGGAGCCAATGATCCGATTTTCAGTTATATTTTCTATCACTTTGCTTACTTTTCTTTTTTTTTAAATTCCTCTCTTGGTTACCCAGTTGCTGAGGTCATAATGGCTGACGGCGCCGACGTTGCACTTGCCGTGATCACCCAGCCTCCTGTAAAACAGGAGCAGGGAGGAGGAGGAGAAGATGGAGGCTCAGAGACGGATGCAGGAGGTGGTCTGACTGATGCCCAGATGGAGGTGTTGGAGAAATGTCTTCATGCACTCAGGCAGGCTCAAAATGACAGCCATACACTGGCTGCTCTTCTGCTGGTAAGTGTCTCCCTGCTGAAATAAGAATACTCTGTTCTCACTATTTCACTGGTCCTTGGCATTGATATGGTTTATACCAAAGGTTTGCCTTTCAAAACGAATACATTGGCATCTAGAAAAAGATATGCATTCATATTATTTATGAATCCACGCTTAAAAAAAGACAAACAAGGAGGAGGAAATTTGATGCGCTCAATAGTTGCTTAAATGCAGCTATGAATCAACACCTCACCAAACAAGATTTAATAAAAACTGATCATTGCAACTTTGACAAGGGTTGAATTAATGCATAAGTGTTTTATCTATAGCTAGGTGGAACTAAGTATATATGTGTGTGTGTGTGTGTGTGTGTATATATATATATATATATATATATGA
>NW_022280114.1:1703797-1712398 GCF_004355925.1 Anarrhichthys ocellatus
GTCAAAGGGAGCGAGAACTCCGCCTTGCCCCCACAGGAGCTCCTCTCGCTGGGCACGGCTCTGTTGGCTGCCCTGAGCACGGACCCAGACATGGCCTGCCATCCCCAGCTCCTCACCACCATCCCGCTCCTGCTGGGCATATTGTCAAATGGTCCTGTGACGCGGCAGAAGCAGGAACCCCAGGACCAGAGCCAAGACGGAGAGGCCGGGCGGGGTCCAGAGAGCAAAGTCCAGTCAGAGGAGAGTTCAAACACAGAAAGTGTTGCTGCCAATGTGGCAAAATCCGCAGGAGAGGGCCAGACCAGCAAGCAGAAGGCTGATGACGGCAGTGAAGCAAACGGATCTTCAACGTCTGAAGAAACCTCCCCGTCCTCCAAGCTGGATGAGGCCGTGGCTTCTGACTGCTACCAGGTTCTCACAGCCGTGTGTACCTTATCCAGAGGTCCCGACCAACTGCTGAGCAGGGGTGCCATTCCTGCCCTGTGCCAGGCAGTGGAACAAAACCAGACTTTCAGCCGCGAGAGGGGGCTTGCCCTGCTGGGTCGCCTCCTCTCGGGTAAAACCAAGGACAAAGTGTGGAGTAAAAACCCTGCGGAACTCCTCACTCTGTTGGTCGGGCTCTCCAAAGACTTCTGCCAAGCCACAGGCCAGACCAAGCTGGACATGTGCACCCAGTTGGCACAGTTTCTCCCCCCGGTGGGAGTGTCCGCAGAGAGTGAGGAGCTGAAGGTAGCCGTGGTCCACATATGGGAGGCATTGAGACCCATGTTGCAGGCTAAGCTGACGCCGAAACAGATCGGGCCGATCCTGGTCCTCAGTGCCTGCCTGCTGGATTTGCACGGCTGGGAGCCGGTGGGGCCGCCAAAGTTCTGCTGCTTGCTGGTGAACCGGGCCTGCGTGGAGGTCAGAATGGGTTTGGAGGAACCACCTGGTAACGAACTGAGCCCGGAGCTGCAGCAAACACTCACAGGTGGGGACATTACGTCCAACGTGAAACCGTGGGTGCTGAGATTCGATTAAACGTGATGAACCGCCCTCGTTACTTAAACCCGGTGTTCTTCTTCACAGGCTGTTACCGAATCATGGAGGCCGCCATAGAGCAGGCCTGCTGTATGGAACTGTCCCAGACCACTGAGCCTCCCCAGAGCTCCATCCCCTCAATCAGTCTGCAGCAGAGCAGGCAGGTCCTCGGGGTGCTGGAGGAGGCCTTCGCCGCTTTAATGTATCACCTGCAGCAGGTGAGAGGCTGACGTTTAAGCTTCTGTTAGCGGTACTCTGCTCTTTTCTATTTTATACTCAATAAGCTACTTGTAGACTATTGATTAAAAGAATCATCTTTTTAAGAAGTCATTCATTCTAAATATAAATACCAGCAATTCCCTGCTTACAGTCTCTCAGATGTGAGGTCCCTTCGATTGTAACTTTTGGGCTATTAATTGGGGAAAAGGTGATATTTTCATGGTGTAGTGTTATGATGGGATTCATATTCTCTTAAGTCCTACCATAGTTTATATTTTATTGTTGTTATTGCCACGGCCTTTTATAAAAGACTCTTCCTGTTCTCGTAGGTGGACCCAAGTCGCTATGGTGACCCTTTTATCTTCGGCACGTTCCGCTCTCTGTGCTCATGGTTGGCCGAGGAGACTTCCTGTCTGAAAGAGGAGGTGACCGGGCTGTTGCCGTTCCTGATCGGCTACTCCCGGAGCCACCTGCAGGGAGAGAGCCCAGAGCAAGGCCTCTCCGAATGGATGGCCGAGGTGTCCGTCAGAGAGGAGAGGGAGGCGTGGACGGGCAGAGAAGCTCTGAGGTAAAGATGACAATGCATTTCAGATGGAATCAATATGCTGAATCCCTCAGAATCTGCCGTCATCTGACAGCAGGTGCTCTTTATTCCCTCACCTCCTCCTCCCTCTCCCCAGGTACCTCCTCCCAGCTCTGTGTCACCTGTCGGCCGAGGAAGGTCCCAGGAAGGTGCTGCTCACCCTCGACACCCCGGCCCTGCTGGTGGACTTCCTGTCGCGGTGCTGGACTGACCTCAAGGGGAAAAGTGGGGGGGCGTCGGCCAGGGATCCCAGCATGGAAACAGCCTGCTCAGCGCTCCTCAACTTCACCGTCACGGAGACAGAGAGAGTCAGGTAGCTGGTTTACAAGAGAAAAAACTCACCTGAAGCCTGCTGATTCATGATCTGTTGTTTCATTTATATCAATACTGAGATATCAACACTCATACTTGTTTTTTTATTGTTGTCCAGGAAGGACCCATGTTTCAAAACACTGGAGGCCCTTCTGAGTGAAGCGCTTCCTGTTGTGGTGCACAAGCCCCGCCTGCTGGTCCTAGCAGCAAATTACTGCACGTTGGGACTGATGATCGGCAGGCTCAAAGCGGCTCCTTCAGGTGAAAATGTTGTCTTTTACTTTTTTTGGGGGATAATCACACACTTGGCACCACTTTGTTTGCCAGTTGTGTTCTGCATTAACTCCAGCGATCCATTACATGCAAATGCATTGCAGTTCAACCTACAACTTTGTTTTTCGTGCTTGTGTTTTTATTCAGCGTTGTCGACACAGTTTCTAGTTCCAGTGCTTGTAAAGATGCCTTTCTCACAGCAGACATTTTGACGTCTCACAGCAGGAAAAATCACAGGACGCTGCTAATAACAATGGCTACGTTCTCTTCAAAATGTCCCAGCAAGCCTTGTGACAGTGAGCTAACATTCACAAAAAGGGTCAGGGCTGTGGAACTGGCAAATCTAAGTGCAATGCAGCCTTTACTAATGGTATTAGTTTCCCTTGCGTTTCCTTCTGTAACTGCTTTAAAAAAGAAAAGGCCAATGGGGTTGCAGGCTCTTGGTTGGAGAGAGAGGCTGCTGTACACAATATGCAGAACTGTTAACAGCCTGTAAAAGGCTCTACTAACGACGCATACTTTTTAAATTTAATTTTGCAGGCTCGGTTGAAGCCGGCCAGAAGCGTCTCTTCTCCGCAGCTCTCCGGTTCCTCCGCAGCGCCCTGGACTCCGGCTCCAGCCCCGGCCCGGTCAAGGTGAGCCCCGGCTGGGAGGAGAGCTGGGACGAGGCCGCGGAGCTCTGGAGGTTGTGTCTGCAGGCTCTGGGAGGCTGCGTCCGCGCTCAGCCCTGGATCGCCGCCCTGGTCAGAGAGGAGGGCTGGCTCAAGCACACGCTCGCCATGCTGAGTCAGTGCAGCGCTCTGCCCGACCGGCACACGCAGGAGGCGCTTGAGGAAGCTCTGTGCGCCATGGCTGACCAGTGCCCGGTCTGTAAAAAGGAGATTGGAGACGTGATGAGAACTGACAAAGGAGCTCTGATGTGCATGAGGAACCTGAAGAAGTCAGTGGGAGTGAAGTGAAACTGTTAAGTGCTTTTAAAAATGAAACAATAATAGAGGGCCGTTACTGAAGCCAAACATGTGTTTATGACTTGTACCAAACCGACATGAACAATGCGTAACCTGTCTCTTACGTGTCAAGTGTGAAATGTTAATGTCTTTAATAAAGAACTATTTTGTTAGAAAACAAACCACAGCCTCTTTTTGCTCATGTTTTCATGCATCGTCTTTTTTTCCCTTGTTGCTTTGAACCTTATATTTCTTCCCCACAAACTAGTTGAACACTGAAGTTTATTTTTGACAGTTTATTTTAAGGGTTTACATCTTCAGTAAGAACAAAGGAGGATGACAGAAGCAGTCAAAGAGAACGATTGTTGTGTGGGACAAAAAAGCCAGTCGTCCTTTAACTCACAAGGCTTCAACTTGTCAGTCAAGATGTGAGTCGTAAAGGTCTTTCTATGCTGACCATTTGTGCACTTTCTTATTAATGCTGTCAATAGTGGGTTTTTTTTTACATAGCTGAGACTTTGTCCTATCGGGTCATAGGCACAATCATTTGATATTCAAGCTGTGTAGCAATGCAGGAAATGCATGTATGCAGTTGCATTATTTTTTTAGTTTTCTGGCATGTCACAACGTAAGATGTTTTGTTTTATACTGTAAGTCTCAAGTTATTAGAGTCCAAGTATCAAGTCTGCCATTCTGGCCGGAGGTTTTTACCAAGTTTTGTATAAATGTAATCAATATAATACATGTTGAAGTCCATAAGATGTCTCAGCAGGCTTCTGTTAAGGTGGATAACTGGGCCTGTGGTTAAAAACACCAGTCCTCTTCTACATGAACCGCCACAAGATGGCGCAGTGAGACTTGTTTGGATCTAATGTGCCTTGAAGTTTTAGACACACTCTATCCTATCTACATGTCTGTGTCGTTACATGTAAACTTAAGTGTTTTTTCTCTCTTGTTTGATGTTTTCTTCCTAATTCTGCTTTCTGGTTCAAATTCAGGAGAGTAACTTTGGTCATTTTATGCTTTGAAACTTTGGAGAAAGTAGATGATAAAGGCATTTTTAAAAAAAAGTTAGTGTTCCAGTTATTAATACAGTGCTTTCGTTAAAGAGTAATAAGAAGTTTTAGAAACGTGACTCATCTCAATAAAACATTTGATATTCTTCATATTTATTCTACAGATATTTGGATAAATAGATTATTTTCTCAGTTTATAATGATTTAAACTGACATATATTTCAAAAGGATATTTCAAAGGAAGAAAATCACGTTTTTGTTCATATCGGGAATACTTATTTTTGTCATTATCTTCCTTGTTAACCACTTCGTCCCCGATCCTACAGTCTACGCACAAAAAAGTTTTGTTACCCGCTTCGCGACTCCTGTCACCTCCCGCCCTCTTTCTCTTTGTGCCCGCCACCCGCCCCCCCTTTCCCCAACATCCATCCATACAAACTCCTGCATCATCTCTCAAACTAACTCACTCCTCTCCGCACCTTCAGCCCGTCTCCTCTCCATCCTCCGCGTCACATTAACCCCTCAGCTGCAGCGTGACAGCCACACTGAGAGCCACCGGCACCACCACCATGCTCTGGAAATCCCGAACTAAGACCGACCTTCTGCAGGTAAAAGAAACCGCGCAGAGGTTTTTTTTCTGTTTTCAGTGGTGCATTATTATCTCTCAGCAGTGTTAGGCCTGTTTATGTAGAAGTCCATAATCATTGCGCAAAAGGCTGCACGTTGTGGGCCTGTTGGCTTCTTTTTTAAGGGAAGCTGAATCCAGAAAATCCACTTGTCGTGTGAACGATTCAGTCCGGGTGAAATGTTAGGAGGAAAAACGCATTATTGAATATAATATTTCTGACTAGAGGGACCTGGAGACCCGTGCGTAAAAGCGAATGATTTAGACGTTAAAAGTGAGAAAATATTATTTTATTGTTAAAATATGATTTTTGTTGAGCTTCTTCTTTAATAAACATGCAAACTCTGATATTTGATAGTCCTTTATCGCTGCGTAAAATCCAAAATATATGACTCGCTGCCATTTCTAAAAACGAAAAAAACAAAACAATAAATGTAAAAGTACGTGTGTGTGTGTGTGTGTGTGTTTGAATCAACGGAGGCTAATTGAATGAAAATATCTCTTTAAGAGAAGTGGACCCTGTCGACCCCTCCCCTCATTCTGCCGAGTGCGCGCAAAGCCTATAAGTAGTGCGCTCATGGAGAGTCTGGAGGACTGTGTTATGCGCGCGTGTGTGTGTGTGTATCTGACAGCAGCGTTTCATCCGTGCGTAAAGAGCTCCGTCAAACGCAGAGAGAGAAGGGAAAAGTAAATAACGCCTTTGAATTTAATGGACCGGTGAAAACAGCCTGGATTACATCTCAGAGCATTTGGTGGCATCTTTCAGTCGTTGGACGCTCGCGCATCCTGTTGAATATTACATTTGGGGTTAGCCAGAGTGGTCCAGATGTTAATCCACACATATTCGGCTATGGTGAGTTTGAAAGAGACATCGTTTTTAAGTTGTTGTTTTTTTTTTTTACTGTTGATGTCTGTTCGTTACTAACTCAATTTTAGGAAAGAGTTTATTTTCTGTGCCAAGTGTCGGACTGAGCCTGAAAGATTGTACGCAAAATGTGTTTTCACTTAAAAACAGCTCAGTTCGTGTAAAAAATGTCCAGAAAAAAAGACGTTATAATTTAATCAATATGTTGCACTTTGTCAGCTTGCAGAGTATAACGGCCCATGGGATTTTTTTTATGAAATAATATTTTGGCTGGTTAATTAAATACATTTCGGATAAATGTGTTTTGTTCTTTGCTCTCCAGAATCAAGTGTCCGTGCGTCCCAATGAGCCTCTCTGACACACAGTTTAGCGCCGCGGCGCCGCGCATCTGTCCGCGAAGATGGTCTTTGTCTGCACGGTGTCACAGCAAGTGAGACCGGCTGACAGTAAACTGTCATCTCGCCGCACAAACTGTGACGTGCGGAGACACAGCAGCGGCCCGTCCTTCTGGAGGAGTGTTATCAGGTTCAACAGCCTCTAACATTAACTGCGTTCGACTGAAAGGACGATCACACCATCCTGCGCGCGGTGATGGATGGCAGATATGTGTGCTTTTAAAGCTGGCTGCCTGGCACATAATGGACATTGTTCCACAACAGCGGCATTGATCTGGCTGACCCAAAAAAAAAATCCAATTTGACCAGGATGTGTGTGAGAAGAAATGTAGGCTAGTGGACTACATCTGTTTGGCGCATGCTGGCATCTCGTTTTGCGCGATGGGGTGAAACTTGTAAAGTCAAGTATAAAATCACATTTGTTTTGCTGCGCCTCAGCGGCCGGAATTAAAGCCTCCTTTATATTCAGTTGTGAGGTCAGGTTTTGTTGCCACGATGACGGATTGTTTACAGATGTACCCCCCCTTTCCCGGAGCAACGTGTTGTTGTGCATTACCTGTCCTTTGTGCAGCTTCTTGGTGGCCGTGACCTTTCTGACACTGTTCAGCAGCGATGCCAAGGGGGTCTTCTGCCAGTGCGCATCACTTCAAGCGCTGCTGCTGTTTCCAGCTATCTAATAAAAATGGAGATACATTTATTTACGGGTTACAGCTGTTTTGCTTTAATTTAAAATTGTCTTTATATATTTTTTTAAGTTTGCCTCAGTTAAAAAATAAGGAATAAAAACACATTTCCCGAGCTGATCACTTTTGGAATGTGACATTTGGTATAATAGTCAGTGCCGTGTTGCACATTTGGGAGAACAGTTTGATTAGGAGGACTTGGAGCTGCTGCTGTGAAGCAAACTTTGTTTTAATTTTCCACAGGACCGCGCAGACGGACTCAGCGGCTCTTCGCCGAGTGGGCGCCTCTCCCAGCTTTCCTCCCTGAACCAGGCCGCCTACTCCTCGGCTCCCCCGCTCTGTCACACTCCGGCCTCTGACTTCCAGCCTCCGTACTTTCCTCCCCCTTACTCCCAGTCCTCACTGCAGTACTCCCAGAGCCAGGACTCGTATCCCCACCTGTCAGACCCCTACACTTCCATCAACTCCCTCCATCAGCATCAGCAAGTGGCATGGCACTCGCAGAGGTCGCGCTCCGACGACGGGGGACTCCTTTCACAGTCGCACCGGGCTCTGAGCCTCGACCCCCGGCGGGAGTATGCAGCTGTCCCCCGGCTGCTGCACGGTCTCGGAGAAGGCGCTGCCGCTCTCGGGGACGGTCCTCTCGGGATGCACATGGGACATCACGGCCTGGACGATCTTCAGGTGACTTTTTTTATTTATTTACACGTTTTGGCTTTCCATCCTGTGGTTGCGTTGGCGTTGCGGACTGGGAAGACCGTGCGTAAAAGTTCCAAACCGGTGCGCACAGACATTAACTCTTTGTGAACGAAATCTACACTGGGCCTCATTGATATTTTATTTTTCTGTATTCCAATGCCGTTATTATTATTCTACATATACTTAGAATATACTAAAAAGACCATTAAGGCAATTTATCTTCCATTTCCTTCAAACGATAATTCATGAAAAACAGCTCACATTAATCAAATAGATTTTTCAATAATTCAATAAACACCTTTAATTAACGGATACTATTAATCATTTTCATTCATTTGGGATGTTTAACCTGTTATTTGACTTTTATTTTAAATTAAAACTCCTGCAGACCCTCAGCGTATTTTACATGAATTTTAAAAAAAATCACATGATCAGTGTTGGTGTCTGATATGAAAATAAACAGTTGTGCGTCGCAGACTAAACAACTCAACTCAACTGTAGGCTGCTGTTGGAGTGAAATAAAATACACATACAACAATATTAGCCGAAATGATTTATTTTCTCTTCAAAATTCGTTCATAGATGAATAAATAATACTGTATTAGATAACTGTCCTCCATTTTGTCAAGTGTGAATTTTAAATGGCCTGTTGAGTACGGTTTTTTTCTCGAACATGATTTGTCATTTTAAGAGTTTTTGAGACAGAGATGTGTTTCGAGTTAATCTGAAAATATACTCTGAAGTTGATCTTAATAGTTAGATATAAAGTAGGGAGAATGTTAATATGTATATAGCCTCATATGAAAAAAGTGTAATATTTTTCAGAAATTTTAATTCCAGAAAAAAACGTTTTCTTGTCATATCTGTCCGTCTTATTATTAGTCAGGACATTCAGTATCACCCGATGTCTCGCACAAAGACAAAGTAATTCTGCAGCCTTTTGCCTTCTGCAGGTTTTTTTTTT
>NW_022280114.1:1712498-1713672 GCF_004355925.1 Anarrhichthys ocellatus
TTATTGAGCAGTCAGCTTCCCTGCAGCAGGTGCAGCTGCAGACGCTGTTTGTTGCCTCCTCGCAGGAAAAAAAAGAAACACACCGAGACCAATTGATGTGCGCGGTCATTAATAGAAAAGAAACGTTTGAGAGGAGCGCCACGCAGGCAAGGAGTCAACCCGGGCATGTTGCAGTTAAACGCTCCCACTTGACAAGGACCTTTATTTGATTAATGGATTATATCCTTGGCGTTTGAATCCTCTTATAAATTCACCACAAAGGAGACATCCGAGAATCGCCCTGCAAGACAATTTCATCCTCAGTGAATGAAAAGATCAAACAATCTGCAAAGACTTTAATTTATTATTTCAATGTGTGCACCGACATGGCTGTTTTTGATCATTATTCAATCGTTTCTTATTCACATATCACCTTTTCCCTTTATATGCCTAAAGTCAAAGAAACATAACATGTTTTTTTAGCTTTACATGTTGGAAGTTATTACATTTGTAAGCAAAAAAATAGTATATGAACACAAACTGCTCTTTAGTTATTTGTAACAGTGATGGTGACAGTATTTATTTCATTTAGTGGTATTCTTTTGTAAATAAGTAGATTTGTTGCACTGAAAAATTAAGAGGCAACTTTTCTATAGTCTCCCCAAAATATTTTCAAACCAAACTTAGTGACTCATAACATAAAGTATACATTTATACAACAAAAAAATCCTTTTTGTTTTAAGCTGTGTGGAAATATGAATGAATTGTTTAAAAACATCCGCCATAACTTGCATGATTTACCATCTCTCCTGCTCTCCATCCACAAAGAAACAGAATCCAATAAGTAACAGATTTCATTATTTACTCGGGTATGGATAGTTGTTCATATGTGTGCTGCGAGGGAAAACCTATAACACTGGACCGTCCATCTTGCTTTGGCCTGAGAGAGAAAAAGCCATGTGTGTGTGTCTATAACTGTGTGTTTATATATCAGTGTGTGTGTGTGTTGGCTGTGAGGCCGGTGGATAAATGATAGTGACTGTCTGTCTGTCTGACACAGGGAATGGAGGAAGGATCAGCCCTGGGCATCCTCGACCACTCTGTCATTAAAAAAGGTAAGAGGTGGGAGAGAGCTCTGTGTGTGTGTCTGTGTGTGTGTGTGTGTGTGTGTGTGTGTGTGTGTGTGTGTGTGTGT
>NW_022280114.1:1715327-1751315 GCF_004355925.1 Anarrhichthys ocellatus
AGAGAGAGAGAGAGAGAGAGAGAGAGAGAGAGAGAGAGAGAGAGAGAAAACCATCAGGACTGAAGAGACCAATGAAAGAGAGAGAGGGGGATGTAGGCACATGTTACATGTTCTTGTAAACACCTAAAGGACTCTCCCAAATTAAAAGAGACAACATTAAACGTAGCAATAAAAGTATAGAATTCACCTTTATAAAAACATATATTCTTCCTTATTCTAACATGATAGTTTAAATAGGTTGTCCAGATTTATGCCCCCCCCCCCCTGCACACACATACACACAGACACGGACACACCTAAACCAATGGAGGTGATTGGGATGTTGTTGTTTTTTGGTGCTGGCAGCACCGTAAAAAAAATCCCACTTCAAAATATGTAACGGCAATACATTTTTGTTTTCCAAATACAGTTTCCCAGTTAACTCTGGACAACAGTTAATATCAGCACTATTTCCCCAGCAGACAGCTGTTCCAACAAACACTATTTACAGAGAAAATTTGTGGATTGTTTCTGAAGACACATTTAGTGTCATTTTGTTTAAAGATACTTGTCAATTTTGTGAGCAAAACAAATAAAATGCAGGGCAGAAATGTAAGACATGGGCATGTCAAAACCTGCGCACATAAACCAACTGTATCTCCATGGCCTCAAGCCCCCCCCCCCCCCCCCTCATAAACAATGAGGTGGAGCTCTACTTTCTCTTTGTCTCCTTGTGAATAAACGTGGTCTTCGTGGAAGTAGATCCGCAGACACACAAAGGAGGTGATTCCTTTCAATCCTCTCAATTCAGAGGATTTCTGCCCACACAACTGCAGATTTAGTGGATTTGGGATTTAAGATTAAGACTCCAAAGCTAATTTCATCGACACCAATTAGCTCCTTAAAAAGATGACAAAACAAAGATTGAAGAGCCAAACAGGCGTTGGTCTCAATGCCAACACTTAAATCAGTCACCTTGCAAATCAAGGAGACGCTTCTCCTAAAGGCCAGGCCGCACTGCCCAAATCTTGAAAGTTGGCTTTGATGCCGTCCTCCTCTTTCTCCTCCTCCAAAACAAGAGGGAAGAACTCACAGTAAAAGTTTACCACGGTGCAGAAAAGTGAATGCAACGGAGGTCTTCAAAGTGCGAAACAGAGCTATTTGAGAATGCGCCGTCAACACGTGACCACCTGCAGTTTGAACGGGAGAATCAACAAGCAGCGCCCCAGAATTAGAGCTGTCGACCCGGGGGAGAACGTTACACTGAATACATTCAGCGGGATCATTCACACAACACCGTTGTCCCCGCAGAAGACATGTGTTTTTAGACTGATGATCTTTGTTCACCCTTGGTCTCTTGCATCTAGATTTGTGTCAGACCTAAATAAGACAAATATCCACAAAGCATGTAAACTCTCCTGATCCTTCCTTTCTACCTCCCTCGTTTCTCCACCAGTTCCCATCCCGTCCAAGCTGAACGGGTCGTCCCTGTCCATCCTGTCCCTGGGTAAGGACGGCCTGGGGATGGGCTGCGTGTCCAACCCAGCCGAGGTGTTTTGTTCGGTCCCGGGTCGCCTCTCGCTGCTCAGCTCCACCTCTAAGTACAAGGTGACGGTCGGGGAGGTGCAACGACGCCTCTCCCCGCCTGAGTGCCTCAACGCCTCCCTGCTGGGCGGAGTCCTCCGCAGGTGAGAGGGAGATGGGGAAGGTAGAGGGTGTGGTGTCATTTTAGATTGTTTGGGGTTTTGTTTTTTGGGAGGGGGGATTAAAGGATTCCTTTAAGCCTCCATGTAAAGACAACCATGTCTGACTTTTCTTAAATCTTTGATTTTATTTTGGAGTTTTACCTCATTAAACCTGTAAAAAAGTCAAAATGCAACAGTTTGACTGTGGAAAATCTGTCCTTGGTTGAGCTGCCACAGCTTGTAGACATATACAACATAAGCAATGATCACCTACGCCAAACAGCTGTTGGACTTGCAAGCCCATTTCTATTATTTGGTGGAGCATCTCTCTTATTTCAGAGGCAAATTTGTGATTTGTGATTTTGGGGTATACAAAATAAATTGAATTGAATTGAATAACAGGCAGAACATATGTTGCATTTTATTTATTTACCATCTAGCAAGTCTTCAGTGGCTCTTTGGCCCCAGTGTCCACAAAAGTAGAAGAAGAAATCCATCACAGAAGAGGAAAAAGAGCAGCCTCACAATCAATGTGTCGCCTAAAAAAATACAGTTTGAGGAAGAAACACAACTGAGGCTTTTTCTAGTGTCACCAAACTAGCTCATCCACAAGCATTAACGTCGTGACGCTGCTCTGAATGTTGTTGAAAGTCACTCTGGGAAATGTAGGCAATCAGTGACTGTGACAAAGCATCAATGTGAACCTCAGAAGTTAAGCAAGAGCCTGATGTGATTCAGATCCAAAGACTCGCTGACCTGCAGCTATCGTGATTCCAAACTTTCCCATTAAAATAAAAAACAAAACAAAGAGGATTTTTTTGGCCCTCTGCCAGCCTTTACATTGCATTTCACAACAACAACCTTAACAAATCCGCTGTCTTTAAATATGACACATTGCACCTTTCTATATAATGAGTCTAGATTGTAGTTGTTTGTTTAAAGAAAATGCTTTAAACACAAGACAGGGCCACTTGGTGCAAACGACCAATACCAACCATGTATGCCATCTTCCTAAAGCTTTTCAGAACAAGAGCACTTTAACTAAACTATGGGGCCAGAGCTGAGGACCCAAAATGGGTCATGGGACAAAATCACAAGAGAGGCAATGTGGTTGAATGAAGCACAGCCTCAGGGCCAGAGATCAACTTTATGGTCAGGGGTTACAGGCTGAAATACTTTAAGAGGACATGATTAAAAGATCTAAAGGGGAGTAAACATGGAGGACCTCCTCATCAGAGAGGTACAGCGACCCCACTGATATTACATCACTGCCTGTCATTTTGACGGACTCGTGCTTGGGTATTTCTGTTTTACTTGATACGTATACTATAGATTAACCACCCAGTATGTAAAGTAAAAATGTGCTCCTCCTCAACCAACTACAATAGCGAAGAGATGCTCACATTAACACAATAAAATCCCTATAATCCATTAATATAATAATATAACACTCGCAAAAGCCATTTCCTACATAATAGGTGCTTTTATTTTTGATAGTTAAAGTAAATCTTTCTGTTGATGTTGTAAGGTTTTGAATGCAGGATATATTTTGACACTACTGCTTTTACTTCAGTAAATTCTCAGAATACTTCTTTTGCAAGCTCTGCCTGTCATATAAATACTTACAACTATTTCTGTGCTAGTATTTATTCAAATGTCTTTAAATGTAAATATTTAAGAATAAATAAAAGGGGTGAGAACAGGCAAAGGAAAGTAAGGCAACAACTAAAAACAGAGAAAGAAATTCAAGACACTATCAGTGTTGACAGGGAACATACTGTAGGGAGATTTCAGCCTCACATTCACTTACATAAAAGCACGCATACACACACACACACACACACACACACATACTCAGCCATAGACACACAGAAACACACCGCTACAGAACTCATAAACACACACACACACACAAGGACCATCTCCTAAAAACTGCTCTCTCTGTCTCCCTGTCCCCCCTCAGGGCGAAGTCAAAGAATGGTGGCCGCTGTCTGAGAGAGCGTCTGGAGAAGATTGGCCTCAACCTGCCCGCCGGGCGACGCAAGGCAGCCAACGTCACTCTCCTAACATCTCTAGTGGAGGGTAGGGAAAACGCACACACACACACACACACACACACACGCATACATACAGTGACCTGCATACATCCTGACAGATAGAGACACATATTCACATGGAAATATCCTCGCATGAGCAGGCATGAATAAACAAGTCATAGCACGGGGGGCTGCATGCGTGGATGGTGTCATTTGAAAAAAGCTGCGGTTGCTTCAGCAAAAGCCAAAGAGCAGTGAACTGTTTGAGCAGTGAAAGTGAGAAAAAAGGCTGCAGAGCTCGTCTCCTGACCCGACCCCGAGCCGCTGCAGCGCTCTTTTAAATGTGTGCCGTTTAAAAGCATATATACGTGGATAATTATCTGACCTGAAATCTAAACTGAAGCAATGACCTTTTGCTGAACGAATACATAAGACCTTTCCCTTTTTGTACTAGTTAAGACTCAGATTTAACAGACACACTCTCCTCCTCCTCCTCCTCCTCCTCCTGCAGGTGAGGCCGTCCATCTGGCGCGGGACTTTGGTTATGTGTGTGAGACAGAGTTTCCAGCCAGAGCCACAGCCGAGTATCTGTGCAGGCAGAGCGAGCCGGACCAGCTCCCAACACGGCGCAGCATGCTGCTCGCCACCAAGTGAGTGCTTCATCCCCCGCTGCACATTTTAAAGGAGCACCCCGCCGGATTTTTTGGGGAGTTACTTGTGTTGCAAGCATTACGAGCGTTCAACAAAGAGGGTCAGAGAAAAGGTGCTGTTAAGCTGCATTATGGGTAGTGTAGGATCCAGTGTTTTGGCGATTGTTAACCGCACTAGGGAGTAGAGGTCAGGAGATTTTGACCTTTCATGAAATACAAATGGAATCTGTTTTAGAAGAATGTAATAAAGGTTCACGTGAACAAACAGTAGCGGAAAATATATGTGTGCTATTTTTAGTTTTACAATATCATAAAAAAGGCCTAGTTGGACTTCTTTGAGCCCCCCAAACTCCAGTGGCTGTTCTGTTGAGGGTGTATGGCACATATATCTGGTCTTAATCACGGTAAAGACCCAAAGTATTCCATGTGAAGGTGTGTTCCATCTCAGAGTGCCACAATATAAAACCATCATCTTGTCTTCTTTTCTTCTCAGGGAGATCTGCAAGGAGTTTGTGGACATGATGTCCCAGGACCGCTCTCCGCTGGGCGGCAGTCGACCCACCCCCTGCCTGGAGCCCGGCGTCCAGGGGAGCCTCACCCACTTCAGCATGCTCACCCACGGCTTCGGCACTCCCGCCATCTGCGCTGCGCTCTCCGCCTTCCAGAGCTACCTGATGGAGGCGATCAAAATGCTGGACAAGGGAGAGGGTGGAGGGAAGAGCCACCACGACAAGGAGATGAAGCACCGCAAATAGAAGGGAGGACTGACGAGCTCACGGATGGATGGATGGATGAGAGGCGTAGAGGAGGAGAGGAAGAGGTGGGGGGAGGGAAAAGTGACTTAGTGCTGCCCCTCTGCGTCTTCTCCTTCGCCCTCAGGACAAAAACTGAGACTTTTCCCGGAAAAACCTCTGCGGCCCCTCTCGTCGAGGAGGCGGGGGCCGTGATGATATCTGTACTGTAATGTGTGTCCACAACCACCTCACTCAACATGACGCATGGACCTCTCTTCTCAGTAGCTGGTTTGTGTCATGATGGCGTCTACAAAACACCTCTTCAGGATGAGTTCCTACATGGCTGTATTTATTTATCCCCCCCTCCCCCCCCTTTTTTTAAAATTATTTTGGTAAACATGTCACCTTTATCTGTGTTTTAGAAACCCCTGCCTCCACCAGTCACTCTCTCTCACACACACACACACGTACACATGTTTTTGGACTGAACTCATCTGGGAAGTGTCGTAAAGCCATATCCGAGACAACAACCTGCTCTTTGCTCCTCTTGAACTTTGGGAGACTATAAACTCCACCTGATTGGACAAGCACAGCCTCCACATGTAGTTCTTCTTAGTGGGTGGTCATGGGAAATTGAGTTCTCGAACAGGGGGGTAAGGAGGAGTCAAAGGCAGCTAAAGGAGATTTGGTTTCTTTTATTTTGAAGTAAGTCGATAACTTAAGGAAATAACACAAATCATTTTGTACTTTCTGTGTATGTTTATTATTAATGTTATTACTGTTGTTATTATTATTGTATTACGGCATAAATGTAATATATTATTAAAGAATTAACTGATCGGTTTAGTTTCATGGCTGTGTTTTTATCTTTTCATCTGGGATATTAGAACAATAAAAAGTAATGGCACCTTCAGGTACCTTTAAATTACAACTGCCCTCTTCAACTTACTTCCAAAGGTGACGATGTGCTTTTATTGTGCTCCCATTGTAAATGCTTCCTCTTTCCATTTGTCCCAATAATGATATTTTTTTATTGATCCCTGTAGGCCTGAGTCTATTGTGACTTCAACAGGAAGGTCACAGCGAGGACTGCAACTAACACTTAATTTCGTTATTGATTGATGTGTCGATTTTTTTAGGTCAATTGCTTAGTCTATAAAATTACTTAAAATGGTGAAAAATGTTAAAGCTTCCCAGAGCCCAACGTGATGTCTTCAATTTGCTTGTGGTATCTGACCAACAGTCCAAAACCAAAAGATATAAAAGTTATAATGATTTTAAAGAAGAAAAAAAGATATAAAAAAAAAAAAAGTACAAGTAAACATGGCATTTCATTTTCAGGGATGGAAATCTTTGTCAGTCCACTACGTTGGTCCAGACTAAAATATCTCTACATAACTATTACACGGATATTGTGAACTATGAGACATTCATGACATTCATGTTCCTCAGAGCATGAATCCTGCTGATCCTACCTGCCATCAGCCATGACAGACATTCAACAGACATTCATGCTCCCTGGATGATGTACCCTCATAACTTGGGTGATTTTTCCTCGAGCGCCACCATAAGCTTGACATTTGTGGTTCTGAGAGAAATATCTCCACAACTTTTGAATGGATTGCTTTGAAATTTGGTTACAGACATTGATGCCCCTCTCAGGATGAATTGTAATAGCTTTTAATCTAGTGCCATCATTAGGTCAAACTAATAATACTTTGGTTTATGACCGAAAACCTGCAAAACTCAGCTGTACTTTGTGTTTTGTGCTAATTAGCAAATGTTAGCATGCTGACACGCTAACTGAACGTGGTAAACCTGCATTTTAGCATCGTCATTGTGAGCATGTTAGCACGTTGACGTTAGCATTTAGCTCAACGCCTAGGTACAGCCTCACAGAGCCGCTAGCATGGCTGTAAACTCTTAAGTCTTGTTGATAAATGACTTTAACTATTAATTCAATGCCAAACATGCTGATAAATGTCCTCTTAACCAACTTAACAATGAATCGACAAATTGTTTTAGTACCTGTGTAGCGCAGGGCTGTGGCATGCTAACACAAGAGCCTGAATTAATGGGCATACATGCATCATGCTTTGGACAATTTTTCTGTGTGCACCCCAAGGGGCCACTCAAACAAAAAAACGAAAAAAAAGTCAGGGCCCTTCTATTCGCGAAGGGCTCCAGCAGGGGCCCCGGTGAGACGGCAGCGTCGCAGCTGCAGCCCTGAACGCTGTACCTGGGAGAGCGGAGGCAACGGTGTGAACCCCAGCGCCCAACAAGCCACACACACACACACACACACACACACACCTTGGTTTCCCCCTCAACCCATCTGTTCCACATTTCTCCCACCGACCACCACTCGCCTCCCCTCCACAGTCCTTCACTTTATTTAACCAGGACGAGATACTCAACGCAATTACTGCTTTCCAGGGACTGCACACGTACACGTGTTGTCTGCTCGTTCACTCTCAAACATCACTCACTTCTACCTGCCTGTGTCTCCCTTTCTCTCCTCCCATCTCATTACCCTCCTGTGTCAACCCCCCCCACCCCTCATCCCTTCATCTCCCACTCTGTAACCTAACTCCTCCTCCCCTCCCCATCCTCCCCCCCTTCCCCCTATCCTCTCCCTCTATCTGACACTCAGCGGGCCGCTCTCCATCTCTCCCTGTGCCTCCAGGCAAAACATATGCTGCTCTTCCCGTCAGATTCCGGTGTGTTTGAGAGAGGAGGGATTGTTTAATGTTTATTAATCACCTGTCTGTGGTGGAGACGGTGATAGCGCCACACACACGCACACATACTCGTGTACACATGGGCTGTCTCGCTCACACACACACACACATGCTGTGATGTTACCAAGGCGGCCTGGTTGTTCCATTTACAGCTGTATATGAGTACGCTTGTTTACTGTAACACTCGCTGTATACAGTCAAAATCTATTTCAGCAGCTACTCTTTTTTTAAACAAATCATTAACATTGATGTTTGCCTCCCTATAGATGATCCTACAGGCCCATTCTTGATCTTTCAAAGTCAATAACAGAATCAAATACATTTAAAATACAGTGTTGAACTGCTGCACACTGTCTTTAGCGTCACGATGTTGTCGTTTCACATTGTGAATTTGATGCCTGACAAAATTCTTCAACTAAAAAGCTGCATTTTTTAATATTAGTGCCGACAGTGTGCAGGAGTTCAATGCTTTCTTTAGAATTATTTCATTGTCATATCTACCAGGACAATATTTAGCAACAGACATTTAAGATTTGGTTTATCTTTGATACAATAGCACCCTGACAGTAAATTTAAATTCTTTAACAGCCTGATTACTGACACTTCACCCTGTTAAATAAAGACACACTGAAATAATGTGGAGTGGCTTTCATGAAGACTGCACATTAACTTGGCAGGCTTTGTTTTTCACCCGAGTTGTTACTGTTATATTTGGAGCAAAGTGTCTGTGAGGGCAAAAGTGCAGCTGTTAACAATCGAAGAGGAAAATGTTCCTTCTTTATGTCAACCCGCCTCCTGTACAAACTGTGATAGTGAACTGCGAACCTCAGTACGGTTACAGGTGATGGTGTATGAACAGCACTTTTATCATACTCGTCGGAAGACTAAAAATGAGCCACGACAACTGAGACTAAACTCCATCTTCTGATGAAGACTGAGATGCGATTGAAATCCCCAGAGGAAAAAAAAGCAAGTACCTTGAGCTCGGATTATTTACAGGATTAAAACACGCAGGACCACCGTTATCCATCTGCATCTGTCACAGTGTGTTGTGTATTGTTGGTGGTGAATTAAACAGACTCAACCAGCATCAGAACACCTGGTCACTATCACCCCCTCATCGGTGACAATTTTGTGCAGGTTATATTTATTCATCTGCGGTCACAGAGGTGTTAATAAAGCTCTACGGTCATTTTTTCAGGCCATGTTTTGAGATGTTTTAATCGACTACATGGATATATTGCTGTTATTAACGTCAGCGTTCAATGCTGGTAAGTCAGAAAGCAGCTAGCTTGTTTTAAATGTAGCTAGCATCTATTCAGTCATACGCTAAATTAAATTTGTAATTTCCCCGTGAGGGATTCATTAAGTATGCTTTCTTCTTCTCCTTTTTACTGCTTGAAAATTATACAATGATAAATATAAGAGTTTTAAAACACCATTTAAACTAAACATGATTGTTTTTACTTCTCACTTAAATGCTATTTATAGTTTGGTCATTCAGGGAACAAAACTCTATGAGAAAACTACTTTCCCTATTTCTAAGTTAAACCATGTGCATGCATGTTTTATTACACGTGTACAAGCATGAGCAAGTGTACATTACCCACACGCACACTCGGTACAAGTGCAAAAGTACACAGCCAGGAGGCTGTTCTCTTTCTATGTGCAGATGAGTAGACTAGAGAGCAACGAGAAAGCACCACAGGGACAGAGAGCTTGTATCTCAACTGTGTGTCACTTTTTATTGGAACAGAAAGAGCAAGGAGGTCAACGGTACAAAAAAAAAAAAAAAAAGGGAAAGAAAGAAACGAGGGCGTGAGGGTTGGTAGTTAAGCAGTGAGTGGTCACTTTTTGCCGGAGGTGAGCGTCTCCAGGTCATGGATGCCCTCCTTGTCAATCACTCGGACAGTGAAGGAGGGGAGGTTCATGATGAAGCGCTTGTTCAGCTGGAGGAGAGAGAGAAAAGAGACAAGAAGCATTAAGATAAAGACACGAATAAGCAGACTGGATGTGGAATCAAATAAAGCAGAGAAATAAGGAAGCCACAGAGTGATAAAAAACTAAACAAAGTGGGACTATTTAAGGCTAATTGCCTGTGACTACAAACAAATACACTTCCATTTTATCAAATGCATCAACCCACATTGACGACAATCCACAGGACCGCCCTCAAGTTTTTTTTATTTTCCTCTGGCGTGCTTAGTGAAGCGTCCACAAACAGCCGTTTAGAAATCACACAAATCTCCCGCTGGTTATATGTTGTGAACTTATTAGCGTCATCTGTAATCATTGATCAAGGCTCGCTGTGCGGCTTTAAGCTCGACGGTTTCACTGTGAGAAAAGATTCCTATAGATTCAAAAAAAAAAATAAATAAATTAAAAAAAAAAATAAAAAATAAAAAAATCGGTGAATCAATAAATAAAAACGTTAACGATTTCCTCCCGTGGAGCCTAGGTGAAAAAACTACTTTTGTTCAGTAAATTTCAGCCCGGTGAAGACTCTCTCGGAGCTAAGGTCGCGTGGATTGAGTGGTTGTGCTGCGGACTCCCAGTGATAAGAGTTTAATCCTTGTGAGAGGGAATCGTCTAGAGAGTACACTGAGGCCACGCTTTTGCAGAGCCAAGTTGCTATCCGAGAGGCTGAGCAACATAATTAACAATTAAATAAGATGCTTATTGTTCTTATTCATACTTGTGAAAAAACTGAATGAGTAAAAACCCTCTAACTCACTTCCTCAATGCACTTCTTCAGCAGATCTACGGCCTCGTCTCGGGTCAGATCTAGAACAAAACAACAACAAAACAGAAGAAAATGAGAATGCTGAAAAGGAAGAAGAGGGGGAATGACCGAGACACAAATTAGATTATTATGAAGAGGGAAAACAGCCTTTATTAACAGTGGAAATTAAAAGTGGCTGTTGCGGAGTGGTGTTAGGGTAAAAGGAGGGACCGAGATGTCATGTGAGGAAAGATAACTAGTTCAAATTGCTAAAAGCACTGGATGCTAGTTTGTCCGATTTATCAGGGATATTTTCACTGCAAACAAATGTGGAATAAACACACAAATTGTTGTCTTGTTTATAGACAAACCGTTTGCCATTCGTGGAAATCCTTCTATGCGACAGTGACACGAGTCTGTGCCGTGACCAAAGTGTGCATCAACTGCACAGTGTCTGCAGTGAATGCTCTACACACCTGCCTTACATTCTTTATTTCTCTCTCTCGTCTTTCCAGTCAGTCTCACTGGAACAATAAAGAGAAGGAAAAAAACATGCACGAGGCATTTCTCAGCACCGACCTGGTCTGTAGTGCTGGTCGAGAATGGAGAGCGTGAGGAAGGCTCCGTAGCCGTGGGCGGCGAAGGGGGCCTTGGCCAGAGAAGACAGGTAGTCCATGTAGTAGAGCCCGGGCCCGTCTGTGTCGTCGTAGCCCGCCAGCAACAGGTTCACGTGGTACGGAGTCTGGAGCCAGAGGGAGGGGAAAAATTCACATCACAGATGTACGCTAACCAAGTTCAATGCTGCTGTAGGACAGCTCCTCCAGAACCACAGAGGGCAATGTTTTCAATCGGGTAGTTTGTGTCTGCTGAAAAGCACAACTTCTCTTTCTCAACTATTTGGGATCATTCGTTGATTATTGACCTTCCATTTTAGCAGAGACGTGCAGCGATGCACACAGCATAACCAGCAGAGAGGGGGGGGTAGCTGGAGAGTGACGGGGGGAGGGAGAGGTGAAAGGGCGTCACAGGACAGAGCAGGTGAGTGTGTGCGAGGAGGGGGGGGGGGGGGAGAAATCAGGGTGTCACTGGCAGTGTGACATCTGCTGGGAGTCAGCACCCCATGTTGCTCCCTCCATCCCTCCCTCTTCATCCCTTCTTTACCTCCCTCTCCTCCCCCCATCCCCCGCCTTCACCCTGTGCCCTGGAGTAGCGCCAGGGCTCATTAAAAACTTCTAAAGTCGTTTCTCTTGCCCCTTCCCCCTACTTCTTCTCTTTTTAAATTACATATTTTACGCTTCCAGCCTCTTCTCTTCCTCCAAAACACTAATTTTCTCTCCTCGTTGTTGCAAGCCACTGTTCCTCATTTAAAACTGGTGGCCTAAATTCCTGACGGAGATAGAAGCAGTGCAGTGTTTTCAGGGTTCAAATGCAACGATATAATGACCGCGATCGCGGTAGCGCAGTGCAACAAACGTGACGCCAGGCGAGTTTGCGATCCGCACACCTGCCCTCTCGTTTCAATTCACCTCTGAGCCAACCTGCTTATTTCTGTGACTTGTGCGTTAGCTCCGTGTTTGCCACCAGAGCAATGATGATCGCTGTGCTCCCTGTGGAGCCGACTCTCGTCTGTGTGCCAACGATGGTTTTGAATCCACACACGTGTGTGTGTGTGGGCGCACACAACAGGCGTGAATATCTTAGTGTGTGTGTGTTAATGTGTGCGTGTGTGCTTTAACTCCTCTGTGAGCCTGTGAAAGCCCCAGTGGCGTCACCCCCCCCACCCACCCACCCACCCACTAGACACCTGTCTCGTTGGTTACAATGTAACAATACTATGGACTTGGCATCAAAATAACCTTCCCATGTCACCTCGGAGGGAAGCCGGCACCTTGTTAACCCAGCCACCTGAACTCACACCCAAATTCACATACAAACAATACACATCATATGTTTTATCCCCCCCCCCCCGCTGTGACGCTTGCTCTCAGCCAAACAAGGCGACCGTTGTGCCACGAAACAAAAGCTTCAAGTGTGCGTTGCTACCGTCACCTTCAGCAGACACAAACCTGCTACACCTGTTTGTTTGCTTATCAAGGGAATAGTTTCTGGAAAAAAAAAAGTTTATTTGCATTCTTGCCAATAATTAGTTGTGAAGACTGATACCACTACTGTATGTACGGTAAAAAAAATAATAGCATGAGCCAGCAGCCGCTTAGCTTAGCACAAAGAAACAGGGGGGAAATGCTAGCCTGGCTGTGTCCCCACTACAGTTAGTTAGTGAGCTTTAGAGGCGCTGGTAGGCCGGTTTCGTTGACATTGGACAGACCCGTGCTAGTGGTTTCCCCCCCGTTTCCAGTCTTTGTGCTAAGCTAAGCCAACGGGCTTCTAGCGGTGGCTTCATACTTTGAGTACAGACTTTAAGAGTGGTATCCATCTTCTCATCGAACTCTCGGCAAAACGACAAATAAGCAAATTTCCCAAAATGTTGCACCGTCCCTTTAAGACATCGGCAGTGTAGGATAAGAAAAAAAAAATGCTTTAGTGGCGACACAAATTAAGGTCAGGCCTCTAACAATCATCCCAAACTCGTCACCCAAACTCCCCTCTTCCACGTTCCAGCACTACCCCCCCCCCCTTTCCTCCCCCCCCCCCCCCCCCCCCCCCCCCCCCCTTATTTTTGCACCCTGCCCCGGGCGTGTTCTCTTTATTGGCATTTCTCCTCAATCTGCTGTATTAATTGTTCATCTGTGCAGGAGCAGGGGAGCCGCGTGCAATATGGTGGCAGTAATTATTTGTACCCATTGTGTGCCCGCGCTACAAAATATTTTACAAACCCATATGGGGCTGTAGATCACCGACGTGCACAGGCTAACTGTTGCTGCGGCCTCACGGAAAAGTCGAAAAACAGCTCGAACTTTACGGGACGACAATAATCTTACTGGTTCGGCACTCTGCAGAGCAAACACCTAAATATATACAACAACCGATGACTGTAAGGCTTTAACAGGATCTAAAAATGTGATATTTATAAACCATCTGTTTTGCTGCATCTAACCTCACGTCTCAGCCTCCTAAACCCGTTTATTCAATATCAAATGAATCTCTATTTGTCTTCCACACACGTTTTCTTTACAAATATTGCAGTACATCAGACAGGAAGCTCAAACAAACGGAGGCAGAGCAGAAGCTGAGCTTCTATGTCCCTCAAACTTTGTTTTGCTCCGTGGTGAATTTCATGTGTATCATTACCGATATGATGCATGCAGCAGAGTCCAGGCCTCAGGTGATTATGCTCACCGCTAGTGTTCTTTGTCTCCTCTCTAAAGCTTGAGTGAAGGCAGTACTCCAGAGGTTAGCGGAGTTGTTTTTCTGGACGGCAGGCTGGTATAAGGAAGCACACGGTCGTATGCGAACGGGGGTTTCGCTCGCTCGGCGCCGACATGCTCCGCTGGCTTTAGCTAACTACACCTCCCGGAGGTCTGCAGCCACCGGGGTATGACGTCTCTCAGACTAAAGGACTCATCTGTAATTTATCCTGCAGGAATACGGCCATCAGAATTAACAATATACCACTGATTCATTTATTAGCCAGTGTTTTCTTTTAACCTGAGGGTCTGGATGTGCCAGTGGGATCACATGGTGATTTCTTTTTTGTTTGTGGGGGGGTCAGAAGATGATTTAAGGATGGTAGGGGAAAAAAAAGCAGATCATTATCTTTCCTTTCTGTCTGGGCTAAACTTTAATCTGCCATGATTTAATCAGATTAATTAAAATAGATTCCATGCAGGCCGTTCCCCAGACAAGAGCCGAGCGTAGTCTTGGACTACAGGCGGTTTTCAGCTACATACATCTACATTCAAATTGGTTTTAGTCACCGAAAGGGCTTAATCTATGTTCTATGAAATGATTTGTTTCTAAAACTTGCAACATAGCAATTGTTTATCATTTTCTAAATGCATGCATTTGTCCTTAAAGCATACTGCATTACTAAAGAGTTAATTTAATGAAAGTAGAAGTGTTGATAGATGTAGGCAGTTCAGTAGAATACACGTTTGTTCTTATTAACATGTTATAGAATGATTGTTTGTGCGAGATGAAATGATTCGTCAAGAAATGTATCTTGACGTTATTAATCGTTTGTCATTTTTTTAAAAGCCAAATTGAAGAAAAGAAATTGTGAGGATTTGATGCCGTTGATTGAATATCCTGATGTAGAACAAAATAAGAACTTTAAAGAAGTTACTTGGGGCTCTGTGATATTTGAATGCCCATTTTGCAAATAATTTGTGGCACTTTGTAAACCAAACGACTGATCTATGCATCTATTGATTACAATGTAAATAAACCATTAATTAAAGTAGGAATGGAACAATTGTACTAAACTGTTAACGCTTCAGACGCCTCTTCAGAGAGAATAATTTCTGACCCAAATAAGACACAAAAACAGGTCAGATTGCATCTCCCGCATGTTTGTGAAAGCAACGTTACTTCTGGTTGGTATTAAACGTTCCGAGGCTTTTGAACGGACGACACACATTCCATATTCTACATACTCAAGATGGTTTGGGGCGGGAGACAAAAAAAAAAGCCCTGTTTATACAACATAATTTGCAAATGTCCATGCACTCTGGAGGTTGATGAATGTGAGAGGAGCGTAGCTGGAGGAAGGTGTGGGATGCAGAGGAGAAACTGCTATTGCTTCAGTTTCTGAGCACTCCTGAGAACGCGGCATTAGTAAATCCTGCACTCATAAAACCAAATTCATCACCGTGAGGCACGGAAAAAAATAACGATACACTCGCCGCTCGTGGCAAGACATGAATATAAATGTCATCCTCTACAACATGTGCAACCTTGACAGAAGTGGGGAAAAAAAAACAAAAAAAAAAAAAACATCCCGATTCTATAGGTCCCTCCCGTGCGTTGTGTCTGTGCGTTATGTTGTTGACTCCTACTCGTTCTCACACTAAGTCTGCGCGGTGTTGTCTGCTGGGCCTGGTTGCCTCCCCATGGGACCCCCACACCTCCCCCTCCCCCTGCTCTGCCCCTATCCCCCGTTCGATGTGTCCCACATTCCCTCCTCTGCCACACTAATTGTTTTTTGTAATTATTTTCACCCTTCTGCTATTGTGACAGGCAGCGGCTGCACTGCTCTTAACAAATTAGTGCGAGCGATGCTCAAAGGGCGGGTTGGGAGAAGCAGAGCCGACTTGTCCTCGCATATAGAAGCACATATGCCGCCGCCCACACACACACACACACACACACACACACACACACACACACTAACGTGTGCTACAACAAGGAACAAGTGTAAAATGTATGCAGGGCTCAAACAATTAGTCAATCAATGGAAAATGATCACGTCACTGTTTTGGTGATGGATTGATGTCATTTTTAAGCGAGGATGTCTTGTTCTTAGCGTCCCAAACGTGAGGATTTGCTGATTTTCCAGTTCTATGCGACAGTTGAACACGTTTGGACATCATCTCGGGCTGTGGGAAATTATGACGGCCCACCATTTTCTGAACCAAACAACAGATAAAAGATAGAAAAATGATCGGCAGATTGATTGATAATGACAGTAGTTGTTAGCTGCGGCCGTACAAATATGTTTCCTAATGTTTTCAAAAGCACACACGGTATGGGCTTAGTCAGCAGATGCTCAGATTTTGGGGTGGCGGGGGCAAAGAGTCTGCATGACGGGCCTCATTGGGGCTGGGAACCAAACAAGTATTGAAAAGTATCCAAAGTTGGTCAGATTCTTAGATGCACCTATGTTTCCTGTTTTACATCAGGACACTTCTCTCACTTCAGATTACATGTTAATTAAGCTCTTCAACACTGACGCATTGAGCAGTTTGGGGGTTCCTCTCAGCATACAGGGTTCTGTGTGCCCAAGGCACTTTAGTGACTTTAGGCTACATAAATAAAATTGACTTTGTCTCTAAACTAAGTTACCAAACAGACACACACTGATTGCTACATACTGAATTTGGTGTTGTCCTGCAAATTGGGGGTGTAACTGAAACTCCAGTGACCTTTAAAACTTCACCTATTAACATTCAAGTGTAGATTAAGTAGAGTATATAATAAAATGGCTAAACAGGGATTGAATTCAGAGAGTAAGTCTCCATGCTTGTTCTACAGTATAGATGCATGTACATCTAGTTCTTGCTTGTGTGCCTTTCACTCTACTGCCTGCTTGAAAGTGTGTTTTGCTTCTGCAGGGCTCCCAGGTCTCTGCAAGGCCTTCAGGAAACACATAATAATTACTAAAAGCGCTGCACTTTTTCAAGACGCGTTTGGCATAAATAACACTGCCAACTCAAACATGCAAACTGATAAATTAGCTGGTTGCGCTCAGAAATGAGGAAAGAATCTGCACCTTCATTTATTTTTGTTTGGTCAGATTTTGGTGTTGAAGTGTCGAAGGTCAGCGCCGTGATATTTGGATAATATACCCAGAGCAACGGTGCAGTTGGGGTGGGAGACCGGTGCTGCAGGCTCAGGTGTTGTCACAAAGTCTCAGAGGAGGGAAAACCTCCGTCACCACTCACAACGAGCTGACTAATGTACTGTCAAAATGCATCTACTGGTTCAGCTCAGATGGCTCAAGCTGATAAGAGGCACAAACGGAGGTGTAATTACAGGTGAGGCTTAATTCCCACCAGAACATCACAGGACAGTGACGTCATCAAGGCAATTGGGTTTGAGCGTTGTCGATTTAATTAAAACAAATAATAATTTAAAGCAGGAATTATAAGGAAATATATTTCTGACAAGGGTGAGTAAACTGCATATGGTTACTGTCCCCGCCATTTGAAGTGAGTATTGCTTTAGATTAATTAATTAATGATTCTATCATTCGTTCCCTACAGCCAAATGAGATTGTAAATGCCAACAGAGGAAGGTAATTAAGTTAAAATAGAAATTAAAATATTTATAGGCATGTTCACTCATTACTCCGAGATGAATATGCTTAATTCAGAGGGTGACCACTGGTATCGTGGATTAATTAGCTACCGTTGTGTTAACCGAGGGAATATACTCAGATACAGGCGAGTTTGAAAAGGTTTGTTTAAGCGCACAGGAAGAAAAAAAAACACCACATGTACACCAGAAGCATAAAAGAAGGAGCAGGTCAGAGGATACGCGGCAACTCAGTGCAGCAGACGGTGCAAGTTAAATTTACATCTGTGTTGATACCACAAGGCCGTTCAGCTTGTTTTCTGTAAATATCAATGTGTGCTCTTGTTTTCAAAGACAATTTTCTAATTTCACACGACCCTATCTGACAGCGCAGTAAAAGTAATTGTATAAAATGACTGTGAAACAAATTGTGTTACATTACTTGGCTGGTTGCCTTTAGTTTGTTTTGACCAAGTAGCTTTATTAGTTAACTAACTTCACTTAAATGTGGCTACGTTTGAATCATATCGCGTAATTCTTCTTTTGGGGTCAAAACTATTTTAAAAGTAAATAATACATTTAGTGGCTGAATTATACTTTTTTGTGTCTCTTTTAAGAGTTATTATTGAAGGAAAGAAGAAAAACGTTAATAGAGCAGGTGACTCCAAACTTTTTAAAGGCTGTGCATATATTCAGTTAAAAAGTGTGTAGCTAAATAAACAAATAGGTGCATATCAACTGACTGTTCACCAAAGAGCTTTTTGTTCTTCATCAGAAGCAAAATGCTATAAATTAATTGTCTGTCTCCTGTGCAGAGCCAAAAAGGAGCAAACGTTACCTCACAAAAAGACATCATCTCTTATGTGATTGTGCGCAGTGATGAGGTTCAAACAAGAAAATGTGGCCCATCAACTCAAACAATTACTTGATTATAGTCATATCTGTCAAACGGCTCCCTTAAACAGACTAAATCACACAACATAAACATTGCTACCTCTGCTTTATGGGAAGCTGAACACCGCGTTTAGATAAGACAGGAACAAATGATTTCAAACAAAATCAAATAAACGTGGACAAATTTCGAATGGAAGTGTCAAATAATGCAAGCTAAAATAAATACATAGCTTTCTACACTTTGCAATAAGGTAATTTTATGCTTTGGCTCAGCAAGCTTGATTGTTCAATGTTTTTTTTAAAGCCACTGTTTACTTGATAAGTCAAAATGGATCACATCAGTGTCGGGTCTGAAGCTCACACGAACCAAGACGGCTTTATACAGTTTGTGTGAACATGAGCAACTGATCTGAATTCATAAACTTGTAGTTTGACCCATTATATTCTAACTCAATGTAATTGTATCACTAGCGGTTTTGGTGTAGTGGATAATCTGCTGGTTTGCCACTCAGTTAATGGTGACACAAAATACAAAGACAGCTTAAAGCTCATATGGATTTGTGTGACATATGTTCTCTTATAGACTTTGTTGATTGTTTTGTGTGTTGTGATAGCTACCCTGCTCCGAAGGTAGTCGGCAAGATTCTTTCTTGTGAAGTTTGCTGCTGCTGCTGGACTGAGTTCATAACCTACAACAAAAATAAGAGGCAAAGAGATGTCATCGAGACACAAAGTTATATCTGTGTGGTTCTATGCGATATCATTACTACATATTTTGGAGTTCATGTGGAGACCTCCAAGGAGAAGGAAGGACACAATCATCATCCTTACCGTTCCTCATCTTGTAGAGCTGAACATTTTTCTGGATGTACTCTGCAAACTGGGCTGTGTCCCCTGCTTCTCCAACACACAGCAACAAGATCTTCTCACTCAGTTTGAACATCTTGTCATAGTCTGAAAAAACAAACAAGGAACATAATTTATTATCATCGTTGTGTTTACGAATTATCTAAGTGCTCGTGTACTGTTTGCCAGAGTGAGCAACGTTAATCTCTTTCACTTTCACTGTCACAGTGAACAGCTCATGCTAACGGTAGCTTGATATTCAAATGCATCAAATGGAGTTAACTCAGGGTAGTACGTGACACTAATTGAACGCATACTTGTGTGAGTTAGAGGTATCTAAAGAAAAGTACACAAATTGCTAAAACACAATGAGAAAGATGTATCCGCAACTTAAACTTATCGTAGCTAACATTGCTGTTAGCTTTGCTAGCTCAAGTCACATTCGGAATATGTGGTTACGTTTCGATAATGGGGACGTTTCACACTGCACCAATTTGCAATAAGAAGAAAGAATTGTACGCACTATTTATCAGTACAACGGGCTGGTTTTAACGTGAACAAGAGCTATGACTACATGTCTTGTTAGCAGATTTAGCTAAAGCAACCGGCTGAGTGGCTAACGCTAAGCTAACGCGTTGTCATACCGTGTTTCATCTGAATGATGCTGTTGGCTGCAACATTATCGGCGGCGACGAGGACGAAATCTGGTCCCTGTATGCCAATTAAATACTCCATTCTGTTAAACAGATGTGAGCTGAACGATTTCTATAATAATCAGAGATAGCAGACGTCTCTTAACCTCGGCTGTACAGATTACACAGCAAAAGTTTGAGATTGGTGGCGCGGGCTGATGTCGTCACCGGAAAACGACGTTTCGTGCTTTCTACGCGACTCGGGCGGGCAATTTAAGATTTGAGCGGACTGCTGTTATTTGTGTGGCGATACTACCCCCTCCGATTGTCGAGGAACTCCACTGATAATCGTTTATTTCACCAGGAAAATGGTCAGTATGAACGAAGGGATGCTCCACAACATAATGGCGGGATCTAATAATATAAACAGCTCACAGAGGAGACGGTCGCCGCGTCTGAGTTCAGCTCCTCAGGCTCACGTTAAAACTGACAACGAAATGGCGCTGACCTCGGTTGCTGTTAAACGCTCCATCACTGTGAGGAAAATAGCACCCAGAAAAACAGTGGCACCGTCGGAGCACAATAAGGAGAACACGCCGAGACGGGCGGTGTCAGAAAGCAGCCAGCAGAAGAATCCGCAGGGCTCCTCCTCGGCCAAGAAGAAGAAGAAGAAGAAGGCCGCTATTCTGTCACCGATCCTCCCTTCCTCACCGCCGGCCCGGCCTCACTCCCAACAGCCGGCAGCGGATCCAGAGGACGCGGTGTGGTCGCAGAAGGTGCGCCGCTCCTACAGCAGGCTCAGCGACAAGTCCTTCAGCAGCCCGGACTCCCGGGATAACCTGTTCGGCTTTGAGAAGATGAACACACCCGAGGTGGGCCCGAGAGTCCTGCGATCCAAGACGGGTCTCGGGGTTTCTTGTGGATCCCTGTCTGGTCTGAACTCATTCACGTCTTTGCTTGAGGCGGAAAACTGTGGTTCTGCTTTCCCCGAGACGGACCTAAACATCCCCGGAGTGGTTATGGTGAAGGAGAAGAGGAGCAGGAGGAAGAAGGTCCAGCAGATCGGCACCACAGAGCTGGACGCACTGGCCGCCCAGATGAACGCAGAGTTTGAGGAGGCGGAGGACTTTGAGTTGCTCGTGGAGTAAATAATGTGAATGAAAGACTGAAGGAATCTCTGACAGCATGTCGTTTGTGTCTCTGACATGCTGGAAAACACTGACTCTGGAAGGACAACACGCATCTGTGTGCCTCCAACTCAAAACACTCACGTGTCTGTATATTTCCTGCTCTAGATATTGTACATTTTGATGCTTTGAAGTTTCGTATGTTTGGTTGTTCATTTAAAGGTTCTTTATGTGGTTGTTTGGGACAGTATTATGTAGACGAGTAAAACCTAAAGCATGTTCTTTGTTTTTGGTCATTATTGACACATTATACAGTTTGTTTACTGTGATCAAATATATTATGTTTGTCATATTTGTCCAAATTGGAAAAACAAAATTGAATTTAGCAAGTATGTTTCCAAATGGGCTCTGACTGTTTCAATAGATTGTTCCGTCTCAAACTGGGAGATTGGGCACACGATACATAGAGGGAAATTATTTGGCAGTTTAATCGAGATCATAATCACATGTGGAAGCTGGAGTTTGTAAACTTTGAAACATTATTTGCAGGATATCGGGAGACAAAATAAATAGGCTGACTTGGCATTTTGTATATTTATATCACTGGAGACCACAGAGATGTAGGCAGCAGTTCAGTGCTCTGTAACCAGGATACTACCTGTTGTATAATGTTTTATGTGTACATTTAGTATTTCAGAGTAAGACTAAGACATCATTGTTGTACACCTATCTTTTTATGCTTCACCTGTCTATGATTAAACAACTTTTTTTTACTTTTGGTTGCCTGTTAATGTAAATAGATATTTAACCAATGAAATCACCAGAATTGACTTGAGACATAGAGGTGTTTTCAGTCACATGACCATGTTTGTCAATGTTTCCAGTGATGGTTTTATTAACGTCAATCTTAAATACAACCACAACACACATTTTTGCAGTATTTAAAATTCCACACAGTCTTTGTAAAAAGAAAAAAAGGAGTTGGTTATCCTCTCAATCTGGCCTCAATAACAATCTATTGTTTGTTTTGACATGTAAGCAAAATCTAGAGTAATATCCAAACCATATAACACCTGTTAAGAGACAATGCCACGAAGAAATCTGCTCATATAATCATCCAACAGAGTTCTGAGCTATGAGATGTGACCGTTGGACAGCTGAGAGTTTGGGGGAGGCTACTTACTGATCATGTAAACCTGCACGGGGCCCTAATAAGGTCCTAGTCGAGCATGCTGACTAACAACACATTCCCATACACAGCGTCGGTCTCCAGTGACTCTGATGAGGCGGACTGAATGAGTGAGTGGGCGATCTGTCTGGATTTAATGAGAATGGTGGACAGGTAAAACGTTTTCCTCTAGAGTCTCTTAAAGGTGTAAGTGGATGTGTTGCATAATTTGCACTAACGAGGGAGGGCGGGGGTTGTTAACTGTCATGTCTGCCTCTGACTGCAATCTTCTCTCTTAGATTAACTGTGAGTCTTACACGTCCAACCAGATTAATTGATTCTTCATCACAGTTGTTTTGAGGGATTTCAAGATTACAGTGAATATCTTGTCTATGTTTACACTTCTATATGAAAATCATATGGATTATTAGGGGATAGAAGCAACTGTAGGGCTACGTATTGAACTTCAAAATGTTGTAAATTAGGTTTAGTCGTAAATGTGCCAAATGCAAAGATTTGTACCATTCTGTAACGTTCTAAAAATATCAATTTGCCACTATTTAGACTTCAATGTCGTGAGGAAAAGTTCTGCTGTTAGATGTTAAAAAGGTTTTTGTAGCAAAACATTGAAAGGTGATATTCCACAAAGTAAGCTATCAGAAAAAAAGTATAGTTTGGGTAAAAACTCCCAGCCCTATTCCATTTACTGTCAATCGATGAAATGTTGGGATTTTATTCTCTTTACACCAATAAAGGAGTCACAGCTGTCTTGTTGCAATGTTCAGGCGCCACTTGATCCAAGCTGTTAAGTTTACTTGCCAGATGCTCTGTACTCAGGTTATTAGTGCATAATCCTTGCTGTTTTTATAATGCCTAATTAAAAATACTGCCACAGCAATAAAATATCAGGGTGGAATAAATAAACCCTGAAGATCTGTATTCGAATTTAAAGAAGTGATCCACAGCCGCTGCATGCAGAGGACGCTGACAAGTACATCTTCATCTCTGAATACACTATGAAGCTGGTTGTTTACATCTGCTGAGAGCGCGTGCACACGCACTAGTAATATGTGTGAGCGTGTGTGTGCAAGGAAGAGAGAGACATAGCGGGATAATGAATGTGTGGCAGCGAGCGAGTAAATCCACAATTTGCTCACGCATTTTAGCGGGTGCAGAGCGTGCTCTGTTTTTCTTCCTCAGGTGCCAGCTCATGTTCATTTGGCATTTCAGCTCCCTGGGAGAGGAGACATGTTTTAACTTTTTTTTTTTTTGCAGAGCACAACACATGGCTTGCCTTTTTGTATATTTTTAACAAGGTACTAATGTCTGTCTTGTCACTTCGACTGGAGTTTCCAAACAGGAAACAGGAGTGTTTTTGTGAGCTGCCACTGCCAGAAACACTTATTGATTTACAACACTGCTGCTGCTGCTTTTGAGTCTGTTCATGCTGAATTTTTTTTTGGAAGGTTGGATATTTTACACTCATATTCATGTGTTTTTTTACTTCTTCTCCCCCCCCCCCCCCCCCCCCTTTCTCTCCCTCTCACCCCTCTCCCTCCCCTACATTTCACTCACGGCAGTTGTCGCTGGTTCAGCTTGACTGCTTCGTTAGGGCTCATCATTTGCATTCAGATTAATTATCTAATTACCGACAAATGTCCGGCGGCCACCCCACACTCCGGCTCGTCAGCTCTCAGCCTGTAATTATTTTAATCATTTACTTTCATCTGGAGCGTTCTTGCCATTCTCCTGTGTTTAGAGGCCATTCTTAATTACCCTGCCAAGACACTCTTTTCATGAGAGGGAGGGGGGAGAGGGGTTGGTTTGAGGGAGAAAGGAGAGCAATTGGGTGAGGGAACGCGCGTGTGCGTGTCTGTGTGTGTGTGTGTGTGTGTGAGTGTGAGAGAGAGAGAGAGAGAGAGAGAGAGAGAGAGAGAGAGACCAATGGGGACATGATCCAGAGGCTTTGACAGCACAGAGGAAGCTCCCTGCTCTGCTGGATGCTCTTACCTCTCCCTTCTTTTCTTTTTTTGTAACTCTCTTTCTCTCTCACTCTCTGCATACCCCCCCCAACCAACTTCCTCATCTCTCCTCTCACCCACCCCTCCCCCCACGCCCCGCTTCCCCCACGTTATACTTCCTCCCTTCCTTTTTTTTTTTTTTTCTCCCTTTATCGCAAGCACACACAGGAATCGCCCGTGGGCCTCAGTGCTCTGACTGCTAATACACTGACACACACACACACACATGCACACACAGAAACAGGCAGACAACAGAGAGTCATGCTCCCTGTTTGTGGCACTCATCAGGATGCACACATCTCTCCACTATCTGCTTGGAAAATCTATATACCACTCTGCTTCTGTCTCTTTGTCTGTCTCCCACCGTCCCTCCATCGGTCAGACCTGCACAGCTGCTACGTGTCTGCCTGTCTGTCTGTCTGTCTGTCTGTCTGCCTGCCTGTCTGTCTGTCTGTCTGTCTGCCTGTCTGTCTGTCTGTCTGTCTCCACATCCTCCTCTTCTTCTCTGGACAGGCCTGCTGCTCCCCGTCCTCGTTGAGGGACGACGGGTCATCTCTTTTCTCCCCCCCTATACGTGTGACCGCTCCATAATGATGCTCTCACTCACCCCTTAAGCCACTCCCCCCCTCCCACTGCTCTTGTTAAGAGCAGCGAGAAGAGGGAGAGGGAGATACAAGTTCTGTAATTGGGCTCTTGAATATTTAAGTCACTGGGGATGAAAGTTTAATGAAAAGATGATTATCTACCAGTTTATCACACCACTGTTTCATATTTCATTTTCACATCCTCGTCGCGAGCTGCAACGTCTGTCTTGGCAGCCGTGGATGCGAGGCCTGTGATCCAGCGTGTGTTTGGAAAGTGGAGGAGAGGGTGTGAGGGGGAGACATGCTAAGGTCACGATACACAGGAGACACTTTAAGGAGGCCTAGATGGGACATGTTGTCAACGCTTAAATCCAAGAGCTCTTTATTTCTGACTGTTTTATGTTTTTTTTCTGCTAAAGGCATATAGCTTATTCCATCATATGAGTTTTGATCTGTTGTGTGGTGGCAAATACCAAGCAAAAATGGGGAAAAGGTCAACAGAATACTGATGTTTTGTTTTCAGTATAGAGCGAAACATTCAAACAAGCTGTTGATGGGATGTTATGTCAAAACTTTGGACCAAAAGTGTCTTGTTTTGTTTGTCTGTCATGTTGATTTGGTCACATTAGTCACTATTTCTCTCTTCTGAGAGCAGTGTTGTTCGCATACATTGTCCCATGAATTGGATCATGAGGATTTGTCATGTTGCTGTGTCCATTTTGGCAGCTCTGAGTTATGATCCTGTGAATGTTGGAAAATACTGAGAAAGAAAAGAACTGTTAAGGCCACAAAAAAGAGGAGACACTTGTCAACACTATAGGGCCAAAGGGAGTCTTTACTTTCTCAATTTTGTGTTATTTAGATTGATTCGGTCTCAATAATCATCATTTGTTTCTTCGTTATCATTCTTCGGAACATTGTTCCGCAAAGAACAATGTTTTTTACCAATATATTGTCCAAAAAAAAACATTTCTACAGCAGCTGCACTGTACATGTTGGCAGTCGAAAAAAAATGGTCAGAAATGAAAAAAGATGTCTGGAAGAAAAATGTTGAGGCCACAATAAAGAAAGATGAAAAAAATTGATTTTGTCAACACATAGGACAATGGAGTGTCTTTAATTTCACACATTATTGTGGGTTTTTTAATGTTGATATGGTTACATAAAGAGCAATTATACTCATTTATCATTGTCATGATATAGATACCGGTTTGTATGTGAACTGAATTATAATCCTGTGTGTGTGTTGGAAAAGTCTGCAAAAGAAGGAACAATGTGAAGAAGTTAAATGCTAAAGCAGTCAGACAAAGCAAACCTTTTAGAGCAAAACTATGTAACCATAAATGTCAATTACAAGATGCTAAACGCTAAAATATAGACATTGTATGTGCAGTTTAACAGTATAGAAGAGTCATGAAGTAAATCAGTAACCTGTCGAAAATTAGCTAACGTTAATCATAATCTACTGCACCGGATCACATAAGGATACGTCACAATCAGGCTTTGCCCTGTGTGTTCTGTGTCTGTGTTTCTTTCTGTAGCTCCTCACTCACCTAATCAGTTCATTCAGTGCACCTGCCAGTCACACTCACCTCATTACTCTCACCTGCTCACTCTGCCTCCTTCACTATTTAAACCTCTGCTGCACACACACACACCCACTGCCAGATCATTGTTTGTTTTCCTACCTACCTGCCCGTTTTGCTCGTCCTGTTCCCGGTTTTCCAGTCTGCCTGTTCTGCCTTTTCCTGCCGGATTTTCCCCCTCGTCTTTTGTCTTGTCCCTGGATTCCCTGTGTTTTTGGTTCATTAAAACCTTTTTTCACTACACCTGACTGTCTGCGTTTGAGTCCTCATCATGCCCCGTGACAGGATATATGTATTGGAATCTAGTGTTTTATTGCTCATGAAATCAACATTGCATGAGAAGAAGAACACACTAGGAATAAATGAATAAAATCTGAAACGAAGTAGTTAAATGTAAACATACAAAGTCTAAATTGTTCAAATTCACATATCTTAAAATAAGAAGGATTCAACAATATAAAAGACATGACCTCAGTGTCATCAGCTATAGACTGTGACCATTATGGTATTGTCCCGTGATTAGTTCATTTTTGTGGTATAAATCAGACCTTTTGTTGCCTTCCTTGCAACACATGAGCTACGTTTCTCTGTTTCGACATTAATTAAGAGATACATTCAGCGCCAGTGCTGCGGCTTATAAAGCATCAGATGGTGACTTATCTTCCCATTCTGTCACCTCCTCGAACGCCCTAAAGACCGTTCAATAAAAAAAGAAAAAGCACAAGGACACTCTTTCCTTTACTTAATCGTGCGGGATAAACAGACGGCTGTTTGCTATTCATTCTCATTATTCATAATGGTGCCGACATTAATCCCCTTTTTGCTGGAAGATAGTGTGAAAAAGCAGCGTCGTGCCGCACTTTTGTCAAACCCCAGCGGAATAACGGGGAGTTTTAAGGGGGGGGGGGGATTACGCTGCGGACCCTCACATAGCCTTAGGCCACAGTTTGGAGAAAAATTGGAACACAGTTTGGACTGCGGAGATTAGAGACCACGGTGTGGTGAAAGGAGGCCATTTTCACGGCAAAGACACCCGCGTGCGTGGGTCAACACGGGGGACGACTATCTGCTTCGATAAATGAATTGTGGTGCAGGTTACTTTTATTTGTGAAGGCATGAAAATTAAGATGAGAGGTGATGCCTCCACGAGAGAACAACAGAAGCGTAAATACGATGTGTTTGTGTTATTTGATTCTTTTTTTTTGGGGGGGGGGGGGGGGGGGGTGCAGATCTGGAGAGATAAATTCACGAGCTGCGTTATTAAGCAGCCCCAGCTTCATCTATTGCCCCCATATGTTGATGCTAAGAAGAAAAACCTGAAATCCAATAACCTGTATGAAAGACGCCTCTGGGGACCGACTTGGAGACGGGAGTTAAAGAGTGTGTTAACCCTGCTTCACGAGTTACTTGGCGTTCACTTAGCCCTCATAAAAACGGTGGGATCCGTATCATTCTCGCTGCTTATCAGTTTTAATCCGCGATTTCACGGCGCTGAGGCGAGGGGGGGCGACGACCCGAGACGCTCGTCGCTTTTGTGGACAGGGTGTCACCGTTTAGCCCCACCTCGGCGTACTCGGAGGTGGGAGGTGTGTGTGTGTGGGGGGGGGGTAACCTGGGGAGAGAAGCTCCATCTCTGGGGTGAGGATTGGGGGAGACAAGGGAGGGATCTGAGAGGGAAAAAGAAAAAGAGCAAGTTAAATGGAAGTGACAATCTGCAAACATTCCTGCCGGCAGCTGCGATCGCAATTCTCCATAGTTCACCACCCTCTGCATGGTCACCGCCCCCCACCCCCCACCCACCCCACCCGACCCGATCCCCCCAATGCCCGGCACACGCACCTGCCGCTCCCAGCCTCGCTTTCACCGACAGCCAGATAATCTATGGGCGGGTCCGGGGGCCGGGGCTCCCCTCAATGTGCTCTTGAGAAAACCCCTTATGCGTGAAAAAGCCCCCTTTCTCCTCCTTTTGTCCAACACCGTTTTATGGGACAACATTGGGCATTATGAGGTTTGGGGGATTTTTCACGGGACTCTATAGAAGGGTATAATCCTTTCAGGCACGGGACGAATAAAAAAGTTTTAACCTGCTGTTTTCATATTTATTAGCTGGTTATAGCGGCCGAGGCAGCTGAACCATCAGCACACGCACGCGCGCGTGCACACATACACCCTCCCACTTCTCAGACGCACTCACAAGTCCCGGAATCAAACACTGCGGTTTGAGAGGGGGGGCATAATGGACCTGACTGCTTTAACTGAATTAGTGAAGAGAGTCAAGTGGGTGACTGACACTGAGGTCACGGAGGCCTGAAATGCTGTATGGGTCTGTTTCAGTCAACAGGTTGCTATAGCACTTTATTAGATGTTTTGGTTGATGAGAGTTTCACATTTTGAAGAAGGATTTGACCTGTTTGTGTCTTCTCTGTCAATTAAAGCTGTGACGACGTGTACTTCTTCTGCATGGTTTTCAGTTTAGGCTCCAATTAAGCCAATAGAGAGCAAATTGATTTTCCAAATCTGTCGCTGATGAGACTTTTGTTTTTTTTAACTCTCTTTTTCAGGAGTTTTAGCCAAAATAACAACTTGATTGTTGTATTCAAACAAGCCAACACACTAACAACACTTACCAAACAAAACACAACAACAACAACACTGTAACAACATTTACCAAAACAGAGCAACAATCCCTGAATTTCTATACATTTTTTACGCCCACACTTGTCCTTTCCAGCATTAAAATGCCTCTGCCTTTTTGTTTAAAGTGATTTGATAAAACTAGGTTTTTTTTCACTTCACAGAAAAACAGTAAATAAGAAAGAAGTGAAAAATAAATGTAATAATGATAAATAACATTTTTAACATGAATGTTTATTCTTGATTGCTTTTGGCTTTTATTTTTTACCAAATCTTGACTTTAAAAAGCTGTTTAATGTGATTTGAGGTATCTATCTATCTATCTATCTATCTATCCATCCATCCCTCCCTCCCTCCCTCTCTCCATCCATCCATCCATCCATCCATCTATCTATCTATCTATCCATCTATCCATCTATCCATCTATCTAACTATCTCTCTATCTCTCTATGTGTTGTGTTGTTTCTCCTCTGACGACAGGTCTTTCTATCCAGTTCATCATACACAGGCCTCGGGGCCGCAGCCTCCCCCTCCACCCTTCATCCCTCCCTACTCCTCTCTACCTCCCTCTCTCCTCCCCACCACCACCACCCCCTTTCTGTCAAAGCTGATTGTTTCCACGCCAGCAGAGTGCTGCGGGCGAGCACACTGTCACACTACATCAGGCAGAGGCAGGAAGGGGGAGAGGGAGAGCATGATAGGGTGTACATGTGTATCTGCGCTCAGAAAGCTCCACACAGCAGCTAAAGCCGAGGCTTTCGGCGGGGGTCCCCGAACTTTTTCCATGTCAAGGGCATCCACATACAAGGCCGCAGCGCTATACGACTGTGTCAGAATCTGAGAGAGAGAGATAAATAAAAAAAACTGTAAATGTGACAGCAGGAGAAATTAAAGCTTTACAAGGCCACGAATGTGCACAAATAGCAAGGACTGCTTTTATTACCGGGCAGAGGTGAGGTGAATTTAGGCAAAGGGCGTTAAGTTTTGCTATTTATTTTTTTTAATTGGAGAAGTATTTTTAAACTTTCAGCCAGCATGAATGTGTTGTTGGACCCATTGAGTTATGTTAACAAGCTCAACCTGAAAACTGCCACAAATGTTAGTTGTGCCAAAGGGTGTGAAAATCACATTTAAACCACAAAGGATACAATGCTTATCAACCAAGTAAGTTTAAAATGAGCTAGTTTAGATAAGTAACAGTAGAAACTGACACGGGTTGTTTTCCCATGTTATCCCAGTATGCCGTTCTCTCAGTGTGGACATTATAGTTTCGATGAAGAGCTGGAACAATCTGATCCAGAACCTATATGTTACACTGTTAGACAGTGAGGAAGATGAAGGTTTTTCTAACCTTGAAGATACTGTGGGGGATTTTAAAGAGGGTAAAGTGGGTTCATAGAGGGGCAGCAAAACACTAGACTAACTCTCCCCCAAATAATCTTTTTGTTTTTGTAAAAAAATATGAATTAAAAAAAAGAATAAGTAAACATGGGGGAAATTATATAATTCAACATGGATTTGTAATTTCCGACCGGATGATTTAAATGATTTTTCTTTCTTTCTCAAAAATATCTGTCTGTATAGTCTCAGTAAAAATGGTAGAAAAAAAGGCAGGCTGCCCAAAACTTTAAAAAAAGAAGTATTAATCTAAGTATAGTTATCGTTGTGACACCTTTCAAACAAAGCCATATCTACGTTTGACCCCACGTCATTGCATATTGAGTCTACAGGTTGCGACCAGTTTAACAAAACAAAAAATATATTTATTCCCAAGAAAATGAAGCAGAAATTTGAGGAACACCTTTAAAAAAACAATGAATATGAATATGTTTTTTTTTTAATACGTCCTGATCTCAGATCATGAACCGCTGCATTATATCATTCAACATGTAGTGAAAAAGAATCTATTACCTCCCAGTGGGAACCCTCTCCCAGATCCCAGGTGGTCCCCTTGTTAAGTGCACCACTGCTGGATGAGCCACCCGTGCGCGCGCCGCCGCCCCCTGGCGTCAGAACACAGGAACTACAGCAGCTGCTCTGACCCGACAGGGTCTGTGATGGAGTGTCTCCCCCTAGTGGACTCCATTCACTGCTGTTACCCTCACAAAGAAGCCTCTGCGTGTGTCCTCCGGGTCAGAGATGAGTGAATGTGAGCGCGTCTATAAAAACAAACAAAAGAAACAACACACTTTCTCGAGAATGGTTATTACTTTTCTTTTTATGTTTTCAGCAGGAAATGTTCGAGGGATTGTTTAGTTGCAGACAGCGCGTGAAGTGTGAGAACAGCCGTGTCAGGTCACAGGTAAGGTATGGGAGGTCAACTGTGACAGATGAATTCATCTTAAAATACAACTTTTTTAAATTATGTTAAAACACTTTTCTCTAAATAAGAATATTTGAGTTATTTGTAGCCTGATTTATATTTTGATGAAAGCCTGGAGCATGTCAGCTCTGCCGCTTCATCGCTGTATGGTGAACGTGTTAAAGGGGAAGGCAAGAAACTGCTCCTTTGTTTTTCCTGCTCCTTCTCTATCATGGAATACGTTTTTTGTTTATTGTAATATTCTATTTAAATAAGAAAGTATAAATAAGGGATGTTTTTTTTAGTTTGTATCCCTAATTAACTACTGCTGTGCATAATTATTGTGTATTTCAAATGACCAAATAGCCTCAATGTAATTATTCAGTAGATATCTTAGGTTTCTACTTCTTTCTGTTCTTAATTGTTGGTATAAAAAATGTTAACGGAAGACTTATTATTATGCCCTTTTTAGGAGGTCAGATAAATGTCTCTGTAAAGGAAATAGTAATACAATATAAGAATGTCAAAGTTTTAGTTATTTCGGGATAAAAAAAAACCACACACATTTAAATAATTTCCAGACATTAAAACCTAAGAATGTTGTGAAGAAGGTGAAACAGAGAGAAATACAGACCCTCCTCTGGCCCCTCCATGTCGCCATGGGGGTGCCACAAGGTGCAGCTACATCTCTGCTCTCCAGGAAGTTTTCACATTGAAGAAAAAATAACATACCTGTCATTTACCATGTGTCGTTTTCCTCTCGTTTTTTTATTGCTGACTAAAATAAAAAGGTGTGCAGAGAAAGAGAGAGGCGCAGCCATGAGTGCAGTGCGCCCGCAGCAGGAGCTCCGACGGTCACACCCCGTTTGTTCACATCACATGGATATAGAGGGTCGACGTTTCTTTTTTTATAAAGCATCCTTTATACGTTCGTTGTAGCCTAACTTATGGCTATATTATCGATTAATTAATTATAATGCTTTATAGATCAGATATGAGCCATTCATCAGAAAAAAACGTTTACATGTAAAAAAGACATAAACATAAAAAAAGACTTTCTTTAGTTTTTAGCTCTTAAGTTCGTCAGATCATGCTCCGTTTGACCTCTGACCTTTTGGAAGAGTGCTGCTAAAGAACACCCTGACAACAATCCAGTTATTGATGTAACTTTTAAAATCAGCATCTTATTGTAGAGATGCACATCATGACTTGTTATATGCTGTCAGGTTATTAGAAAGTGAGTATTCAGAAAGACGTTATTTAGATTTTATTAAACGGCAAAATAAAAGTTGATCTAATTCATGAAATATATCTCAACAATAAACTATTGGGAAATTATTTATTAACCATTAATGAAACAATTAATAACACTGGGAGGTTTATTACTGATATTAATATTGTCTTTGCTCTAAAATACTCAGACACTTTCTCCTGAGGTGAAACCGATCAGATTCATCGTTAAAGTAGCTTTAAGGCTAATTTATCTTTTCGTGCGCTTTGTTTGGATGAATTCCTCCTAACTACCCTGAAATCACGTCTCGGTGGTTTACAAAACCCTCCATCAAAGGCGTGTTTGTTCCCCCTCAATGTCCTTCTTTCCTTTTTTTTTTTAAAGAGATGGCTGCTTGCGCGTTGCTTACAAGTCCCTACTCCGGTGTAAACATGTTATCCTCGAGCTTCAACGCCCCTCAAACCTCCAACCTTCAGCCAGCGAACACGGGATCAATATGTAAATCGACTCCGACTTTCTCCGCTACGCCTGCGTCCAGGAGAGGCGATAAGCTTCAGAAATAAACCGGAGTTAGTTAGTTAGGAGGCATAGCCGGGGATTATCCCAAACTCGCCCCGGGGTTTGGCTCTCCTGCGCGCAACCGGACCGGCGTCTGTTCACCGCGGCCGGATAGGACCTGCAGGGCCCCGGGGCGCAGACAGGCAGGCTCCCCGGGGTGGGAGAGGGGGGGCACCACGACCCGCTCAGGATGGAGATTATAGGGTGGCAATGCGGCTGGTATCTCTCTGACACACACACACACACACACACACACACACACGCGCATGCACATGGAAGGAGGTGAGATGATCTCGGAGTGCCCGCGGCGGCAGCAGCCAGCCATGCCCATAAAGATTGACGCCCGAGCCTCACACGGCTATCACACTCCCCGCAGAACACGCACGCGCGCGCGCGCGCGCACACACACACACACACACACACACACACACACACACACACACACACACACACTCCCTCGTGTGATGAGCTGATACAAACCAACTTTGTTCGGCTGACAAAGAGGCAATTGTTCGATGAAAGGTCATTTGCCCGGAGGGCTCCAGAACAGCAAGTACAGCTCCAGAAGATAACAACCGGCCTTCTTTAGTCATATCTGCACTGAGGGAGCTTTGATAGACCTGCTCCTTGAAATCAACATGCTGAGCTGTTATGAAATGAAGGCTCTGGGCTCCTAAAGTGCTATACAGCCAACTCATTGGACTTCCCCTCAGATCTAAATCTGACATTCATTAGGTCAGATCTTATGAACGTGCAAACAAACAGACAACACAAACAAATCTGATATATCATATAACTTTATTCTTTAAATTTACCTATCATCTCTCTATATACAGCATGGTCTCAGAGTACAAATCATATCGAACAGTTACATCTACACAATGTTCTTTTTTTGGTCCACTTTTTTCCACGCACAGGTCAAGACAAACAAGAACAGCGTACAGACAGAATAGTTTTCAAAAAAACATATTCTCACATTAAAGTGTTCTGGTTTTGGTGTTGATACATGTATGTATTGATGCTCCGGGTGGGACACCAGCAAAGAAAAACTATTACAATCAGCAACATCAGTGTGAACTTTAAAGACGTCTGTCAAGACGATGGGAGACTGTCTTTTTTTTTTATTTGGGCGAAATGTCTGAAGGATGGAAGCAAACAGAAGAAAAAAACATTGTTTTTAACCACTTCCTGTTTCAGATCCTCCCATGTCTCCCTCTCTCTCTCTCTCTCTCTATGACTGGCCGACGGAAGCGGCAGCGGGGGGTGCAGCGTTGGCCATGGCGGCAGCGGCGCCCATGCGCAGCAGCTCCTTCCTCTGCGTGAGGATGACGTCAAAGCTGGACTGCAGGCGGTTCTGCTGCTCCTGGATGCGGCCCTGCAGGGTGCGGACCCAGCGGATCAGCGCCAGCCGGCGGTACATGGTCAGCTGCACCTGGTGCTTCTCCATCTCCTGGGCCTTGAAGCGCTCGCGGTCTCGCAGCGTCCACACAGCGTCCATCAGCTCGGGCATCTCGCCGTCCGAGTCCGAAGACCGGTCGTCGCCTTCCTCCTCGGCTCCTTCCTCCAGAAGATTTCCCAGGTTGCTCGCTGTCAGCGACTTGATGACAGAGCTTCTGCGTCTCCCGGACGGTTCTTGATTGCCGTTTCTGGTCAGGTCGCACTCCTGATGGTTGGATTTTGGTTCCCCGACCCCGATGCGGTCCCAGCCTCCCATGAGCATCCCTTCGCCTCCACTGTCCATATTGAGGGAGGACATGCTGCCGCCGGACCGGTTGCTGAACTCGGACTCAGAGTCGCTGTCGCCCCATTCGTCTCCATCCTCCAGCAACGCCACATCTTCCTCTTCCTCCCTTGCGCTGCTGCTTTTCCTCCCCTGCATCTCAATTTTCTCCTTCTCCTCAGCATGGTTCATCATCACCCTCTCCTCCTCCTGCATCCTACCTTCCTCCGCTCCGTCGGGGGGCACACGGCCGTAACCATCATCCCCGCACTCGATTTCCGGCAGGGGCTCCAGGCGGCTCCAGGGGGGGTGGCGGGAGCGTGGCGACAGGACCCCCAAGTTGTGGTGATAACCGGAGGACGAGGAGTTCGGAGGGTCGCGACCCAGGGGGCCCAAATTGCGGGGACGTACCGGGTTTCGGTTCTCGTCCCCTCCTCCTCCGGTGCCCTCATCATCTTTGCCCGGCAGGAAGTTGAAGTTGCCGTCTTTGTCACACTTCCTGTTTTGCAGCGAGGACGAGCCATTGCCGGAGCCTCCTTTGCCTCCGTAGGCCGAGTTCAGAGGTTGGTCCCGATGGTGAAGCATCGCTGACCTCGACTGAGTCTCGCTGGAACGACATGGGACAGAACGTTAAAGCACTTAAAGAACCACAGATTCACTTTTTGTTATACAAGTTCTTGCATCTTAGCTTGTTTGGCAGAAGTTTGGCTTGTTTTGTTGTATAAAAAAGGTTGTTTTTTTGTCGAAAATAAAGATTTTGATCAGGTCACTCAGGTATCAAACAATGTCCAATGTTACCCAGACAACCAATGATATCTCAAGTCTTGCTGTTGTTTGTCTCACAAGTGTAATATCCAGACAAAACACAGCTTATGATACTAATGCCGTTGCAGAGTAAACTCTGGAATCTCGGATGACGGCACTTTCGGGAAGCTCAAGACTTCCCAAAACAAGCCAAGCCTTCCGCCGCACAATCAGCCAACGCTAAAGTTGATTTTGTGTACAAGCATGAGTGAAAGCCAGCAGCTGCATAGAAGATACGCAAACATATCATCGGCAGCCCCCCCCCCAAAAAAAGCTATGACGCACGTTTGGAAAATGTAGCCTAATTGCTAAAAAAGCTGCATTAAAAAAAAACGTTTGAACATAAATGGATGAGCCGAAACAACAATAAAACAGAGGACACACACACACACACACACACACACACACACACACACACACAC
>NW_022280114.1:1751415-1755588 GCF_004355925.1 Anarrhichthys ocellatus
ACACACACACACACACACACACACACACACACACACACACAGGTCGCACCAAACTCCTTGTTTATAACATCTAGAAATACAGGCCGGTCTGCACACTCCACTTCTATTAGCATCAAATATTTACATGTCTCCTCCGAATGGAAATTACTCTAATCCTGACTTCAGGCTGCTGTCAATCAATCCCCCTCTCTTCTCTTCTCCTCTCCTCTGCTCTATGAACGCGCGTTCACGTGGTGTGAAGGACAGCGACTGTGGCTTTGTCGGGAGCGCGCGTACAGCAGGCGAGAACTGATGCTTGCCGGTCACGCGGATGAAAAAAAGCTGATTCTCCGTGTATAAAAAAATAAAACATTGTCATCGACACAGAGCTGAATTTTAAACGTAAATTAATCAATAATGTGGTAAAAAAAACAATGCGTAGTCTGTTTTGGAAAATGTTTTCTTTAATATATCTGTATTTTACACAACAACAACCTCGGCACGCGATGAGAAAGAGGAGAAAATGAATACCAAAGGCGTCCTGCTGCCGGATGGGTGTTTCTTATCTGCGCTAAAAGGTGCCCGTCTTTGCACGGACGACGGCAGAAAACACAGAAAAGGCGACCAATGGCGTTCAGTGGCTGCATGTTCACGGCTTAGTGATGAATGTAAGGTTTAAAAAAAAAACGACTCGGTATCTCCTCTTAACGTGATACAAATGAGATGAAAACGCAGAGAAAAACAGGAATATTTGATGTGCGTTGGGCGTTATGTAACGCTCACCCCATATCAGTGCTGTCTCCTCGCGCGCCTCAAAAAATATTAAAAAAACAAAACAAAAAAACAACCTCCTCACATCTGCTAAAGTCAAATGAGTGACACAGCCGTGTGACTACATTAGCACCGCGTTCTGCTTTATTCTTACCTTTTCTCTGCCGGTTTGCTTTTCGGTGGAGAAGCTGGACACTGCCCCTCCTCCTCCGACCCTCCTATGTGATGTTTATTTTCCTCCTCCTCCTCCTCCTCCTCCTCCTCCCATCCTCTCACTGCCTATGTGATTCTGGGGAGAAAAAAAAAGAAAAACACAGGAGTGGCTGGTTAATGGCACTTCCTCCACTGGGCTGGGACTGCAGGAAAGAGGAAGCCGTGGAGAATAGAAACAATGTGAGGGGTTTTCTTGTTTCACATCTAGGTTTGACTATATATATATATATATATATCTCTCTGTCACAACCCTAACAGCCACATGATATCATGGTGATGACCTGATTGAAAAGTTACAGTGAGGTCTTGTTCTATACTTCAGCCCTGTGGCAAAAACCCCACAGGCAGTTGTATAATACTTCTAAATTGAGCTTTTTAGTGTTTAGCCTGTGTTATGACAACGAACACCAAAAGAAAAATGGTTGAAAAGTTGTTTTGGGGGGTGGTAACTCCTTCCCTTTTAGCATTTATTAACAGTATGGGGGTTATAGTTAAAAACACTTGTGTTTAATGCTACATAGCAGGGTGTTTATAGGCTATAGCCTTTGTTTTAATGGTATTTTAAGTAACTATGTGAATGTGAAGTATAGCCCAAGCTACATGTTAAAATATTGGTTGAAATGCTGTTAAAACAATACTTATGCCTTATATAACCAACTCATTTTCAACCTTAATCCAAACTTTATCCAGTTTTTTTATCCAGCTTGGTTTTGTGGTATGATGTCACTTGTATTTTATGTGAGCATGCGTGGTGGGTTTTAGCACATGTTCAGCATGTTCTGTTCTATGATTTCTGTATTTTATTTTGTTTTATTTATTGTATGTTCGAGTCTGCATGAATTGTGTGTTTCACATTACAAGTCAAGTATCCCCAAAGGGGCTGAAAGGGTAACGATCCCTTCCAGACACATACAAACAAATATGTGCTTCAAATAGAAATGTGTGGCTGATAAAGTTTTTCCTACATTATAGTTCAATTAACAAATTAGAAATTATTCTCCCTCAGTGAGACCAAACAGAATATATTAATAAATTCATGTTGTTCAGATACATATTGGACCGTGATTGGCTTCCAAACTATAGTTACGTTGTCATAAATATATACTCATACGTACTGGCGGTGGAGAAAAAGCCTTCTAGTGTCAAACTCTGCACATTCATCATTCAAGAGGAGTAACAAGAAGTAAAACACATCCTGCTGCATTTTCACATGCACAGAGGATTGCAGTTATTTGGAGAAAAAAACAACTTTCAACTAGATCTATGGTTAGCGATTGCAGCTTCTTTTTGTTGTTTGATCATTCTTTTTGCATGAAGTAATATATTCAGATGCTTCCAGCTCAGTTAAAGACGTTGGAGTCTGACGAGGATCAGAACCAGGTTAACTGCCCAGTAGGTTTGAACACACAGTGCAAAAGTCAGGACACATAATATGAAATGGAAACATTTACAATAGTAACATTATTAAAAGTGGGGGGTTTTGTGCCGGAATGAGCGAAAAATACTGATCCGGGCATGCGCAAAACATTCACAGCATGAATGAAATATTATGTACAATACTATGTGCATGTGGGGAGATAGTAGAGATGTGCATTATGTAACGCAGTCAGTCTGCAATGGGAGCTTCCAACAATCATACGAGAGGAAACAGTGAAAGGCTTTCAAGCTTCAGTTGACTTGTAGGGATGAAACTCACTCTCCCCATCTGTTGTTTTTTACTGGGCTAATACCATTAATGTTTCTCTCTCCACCATCTTCTTATTATTGATCTCAACAAGGCGAGCGAGGCCATGCCAGTCCTCTGGTGGTCGTCGAACAGCATTCTGGGAAATTGAGGAGACTTCGAGGTTAACAAATCACAGTAAATGTCAACACTTTCTGGTAGGCGTTGAGTATATCGACATCAAGCTCAGTGTCGGTCGGGGGATGTTTTTTTTTCTTTTATAAACCTTATCGCAACATATCTACAAGCACAGGTGTGTATGAGGCTACCCACAATGCAACACTGACGGGGCAACGTCACATCTGCGAGGGCTGTTGCAGTGTTTCTCCGAACTGGCGGTGCCTGATTGCTTTTGTGGTTGTCAATCTCAGATGTAAGGGCACGGTAGGCGAGTGTGTTTTCTAGAGGTGTGTGTGTATGTGTGGTATAGAGGGGGCTACATCAGACAGACTTAACAAGTGTTCACTGTCTCCCTCCACCCTGCTCTCATCCCCCTGACATGTCGTCGCTGGCGGCAGAGAAAAAAAAAACTTGCGTCCTCCTTCTTTTCCGCGCACACACACACACACACACACACACACACACACACACACACAGAGTTCTATCCCTATCTACCCCCCCCTTCAACAACATCCCCATTCAAGTGCATCAGCTCCAGGCATCCTTCCTCCCTCCCTATCCCCCTCTCCCCCCCATCATTCACCAGTAGCCTAAGCACATAAAAAATACATCAAACACAGCTGTCCGCCCAAGGCCCCGTCACACGCAAAATCATCTCTCCCTCCATCTCTCTCTTAAAAAGAAAAACCCAAGTTACAAAAGACAACTACAGAGGACACTGATAGGAGGAGAGATAGACTGAACTCGGAGGACTGAGGGTCGCCTGTGAGGCCTCCTGGGGGGGGGGGGGGGGAAGACAGATTATTGTAATGTTAACACTAACCACATCTTCCCCCCCTTCACTCTCTCTCTCTCTCTCACACACACACACACGAAAGAGTCAAAAAAAAAACAAAAAAAAAACAGGGAGCATGACTTACCTTGTGCATAATAAGACCTTGTTTGGATTGCACACAGCCTGCAGCACCCTGACCCACTTCCCTCAGTTCAGCTCCACATCTGCTCCGGCACCAGACCCGGCTGTGACAGCGGCCGAGGGCGGCCGGCAGCACCCACGGGCCACGCTGTCAGATCCCCGGTACTGAGATGCACAGAGACTGTAAAGAGAAAAGGCCTGCCGGACCTCCAGCTCACAAGCCAACGCTCACAACAACAACAGCGACCAAAATAAATAAAACAATCACCCAAATCAGCCGAGACGTGCTAAATTGAACCGCCAGTCCAACACACGGTTGGCTTTGCGGACTAATTATACACTTTTATTTGAGGCATAGATGTGAGCAGACACACGTACAGTGCATACGTCACGACACAAAGCTGCACACACACACACACACACACACACACACACACACACACACACACAC
>NW_022280114.1:1755598-1756894 GCF_004355925.1 Anarrhichthys ocellatus
AAAAAGAAGAGGGAATTAAAATAAAAAACTTGCAGACACTATTCCTATTAAATTGTAATTAGGATTGATTTCTTGACCCGGCAAACAGGCCCTCAGGATTTGGAATCATGTCTTAATCTTGGTTAATTGCGTTGTAATGGCTCAAAAATAAAGACAGAAGCAGCTCCACACCAAATCATATCACTCATTTGCCCAAAGCTCCTGAGACTTTTTCGACTCTTGAGACAAACAATCAGAGCCGAGGCGGACACACGTTGTCAAAGGTAGACCTTTGACAACACCGGGATTAAGCCGGCCTGCCTGCAGGTACAGATGCCCGCTGTGGGCGGGGTCCACCATGGGGTTCATTCCAGAGCCTCGTGGCGTTGGCCCCTAATGAGGTGTAATGGGGCCTCCTGCGCCCATTTCTAACCCCAGGACCTCCTCCTAATCACCGTGGCTACTAATGAGATGGAGAGACATGAAAGGGCTCGTTAGAGGACCCTCCCTCTCATGCCGGCCTATTATTAGCCACTTACCAAATCATTAGTCTCTAAACTGCGATTACGCTTTAAAGCTGGAAGACAAAGTGAAAGATTTACAGCAAAGGAAAGGTGGAGAAGTGGAGCTCTGCGACCATCGTCAGTCAAAACCTTGATGTTCTCCCACCGACGATGAGGAATGAACGCTGTGGAACTGTTCGTCCGTTTTCTTCTGTGCATTATGATCTCAATTAGTCTTTCACACTGGTCACCAGTGGCCTTCGGCGTGCAGTCTTCAGAACACAGACTACTGGATACTCCTGTCGTTTTAAATTCCAGACCGTAACAAAGATTATTTCCCTGTGAAAATTATCAGAAGGAAAACCCTCCAAAATTATAGTAACAACCTATCGAGTCCCAAACACACAAAACAAACTGTCTTTACAGAGGGACCATGTTTGTATTGTACACGTTTACACAATGCAGGAGAGAATGACAAGCAAGACCGAGTCTACAGCCATGCTAGCTGCTGTGAGCCTCTACTAGCATATTAGCATGCTAACATTTGATAATAAGTACAGCTGAGCCTGATGGGAATGTTATTGGTTTTGCAGCTATTAAATCATGAACCAGTATTGGATGAATTTAAATTTTTGATGGGATGGAGGCGCTGGATGAAACAAGAGGATCAACTAATTTATTACAATTCATCCTGATCATGGACATCTGGGCCAAATTTAATGTCAGCCCCTCAAGGAGTTGGACATCACACCTGTTGCGGGCGGGCGCACACACACACACACACACACACACACACACACACACACACACACAC
>NW_022280114.1:1756904-1771588 GCF_004355925.1 Anarrhichthys ocellatus
ACACACACACACACACACACACACACACACACACACACACACACACAGTTTGCATCCGGTCCGACAACAGAAGACAAAAGCAATGTCTTAAAATACACTTTTATTTACAATGTAAAACAAATTCATTTAAATCATCGTATAAAAAAAACTCCCGAACCATTAAAAACCAAATCAATCCTATTTACATGATAAAACATTTTTAAAATGGACCTCCGTCAAAACGTCCAGATTAAGTCAAGTAAGGTGTGATGGATGAATGCGTCTGTTGGCGTAACCACAAGCCCAACTAGAGAAGTGAATGTGAGGAAGAAGAGGGGCCTCAGTGGTGTGCTTTAGCTTGCCATTTTAAGGCAATGTAAACATGTAAACACATCGGTATTCATTCTTCACAAGCAATGCAGAGGACGTCTACAGGGCACCTCGGCATTCAACCGTCCTTTTACCACCTACTTCACTTTTGAGGTCTTGCTGGCTTGTGAAATACTGGATGTGGCCGGTCCATTCTGGCCTTTTGTCTGCTGATGAAGATTATCATTCAGCCGGTAGTGTCGCGTCCTCAGTGGTCCAGGAAGTTGAAGATGCTCCTCTGGGGGCCTTTAGTCTGTCCTGTGGGTCTGTCCTCCCTGCACACCCTCTTTGCTGCTGGGTTCACTGCTTCCACCGGCCCCCTCTTCTTCATCGTCTGAGGATCAAAAGGTGAATTGTAAATAAAAACTAAATAAAGTGTTTCAAAAAGAAACCATGGCCTTTGGCTCCACCTAGTGTCCTGAATCTAGAAGACATTCAAATCTATAAATTCCCCCAACACACTCATATGACTCTCACACTGAGCAATCTCTGTCCACGATCTATGGAAAGTATTTTGTTTTTGGGCTTATTTTAGAACAGCGAGATCAAAACACTAAACCAGAACGGATAGGGAAGATCAAAGTGGGTGATGGTCAGGGGCAGTGAATGACTCTTTTCATTCAAAAGAAACAGCTGGAAAATATGACACAGCATTTATTAAAATTAGCTACCAAAGTGGCATTTCCATGAAAAACACAGACTTTTTAAAGAGCAGAGAAGAGTTGTATGAGCCTATTGTTTTCAAGATCAGTGGTGGGGCAAATTGTTGTCCTGTGGCCACGTTTCACCCGTTTTGCAAAAACACATCATCATCATTTGTCCTTTTACTCATTTTGAAACATTTATCCAACCAAACAAACAAAGCATTCATCATCCTTTGGATCCATGCACGAGCGTGCCAGAGCATGTGGAGCATCCTTCTGTCCCAGCTCCAACACCTGCACGGGTGCGAGGACTCACCTGCTTCTTGGGAGCGTCCGACTTGGACTTGTCCTTCTCGGGGGACAGAGTTTGGAACAGGAAGCCTCTGCTGTTTCTGGGTGCCAGAGGATTCCCCTCTGAGATGGAAGCCAGCTTCTGGAGGACGGCCTGAGGCTGACTCAGCAGTGACCCTCTCCTCACCTGGAAGCGGATCAATAAAACAAGTCTCACATCGATCTTTGACAGACATAAGTGAAATAAAAACTAATGATAAAGGCTCATCGCAGACATCCACTCACACCTCTACCTCTGAACGGGTTTGGATCGTGTTTTGTTTGTTGAACAGATCTGATCTGCACAAAACGAAAATGAAATGAAACCAAGAGTCACTATTCTGACGGTGGTCTACCTGTGAGGGCTGCGAGGGTCTCTGGAAGGGGTTGAGAGCCGGTGTCTTCTTCTCTGACTGTGGTGCCACAGGGGGCTCTGGTATGAAAAGTGGGAAAGTTAGACAGCGAAATATTCAGATTCCTCAAAGGATTTCATCATGATACAGCGACGTAAATGACTTTAGAACTGTGCTTTGTATAAAAAAAGAAGCTAATGTATGTCTTCAGTTGACTGAATAACCTTATATCAGACTGATATCTTGTTTATATATTCTTTGTCATTTGGATTTGAGCTAGAGTGGCCAGTCACACAAACCCTCTGTGTCAGGGTTAGTTTAGTTTGCTGGGAGACATGTCAGTGTGTGTGTGTGTTTCTACTTTATCTCTAAAGCTCTGTAGCGCATCAGGTGAAGTTAGACAGTCTTCTCAACGCGCTGAGCAGATCAAAAATCGTCTCACTGAGACTCTAAGATTAGACGTTTTCTCTTTGCTAAATAAATCAGGAAACTGTTAATCACACCTTGGATGATCATCAACCATCCATCTGGTGATTGTGTTGTCTATCTGTTTACTACAGAAGCCTATGACTGTGATTATCATCGGACAACAGCAGGCCTGGGTGTTTTTTTTGAGGTCACGGAGTCTTCTTGCGAGGCCTCACATCAAACCGACCTTTTCTCTGCAGAGTCTTGGCGGTCAGCTTCTTGGCCAGCTTCATAAAGCGACTGTCTTCCTCTCCGATCTTCTCGTCCTCCGCATCCAAATCTTCCCCTTTCTTGGCTTTTTGCTCAGACTGTGAGAGGAGACGCAGAGAGAGAGAGAGAGAAAGGTATGAAGACAAAATGACAACATCCCCTTTTGTACGTTTACTGCGTTGAATTTACAAAAAGGTGAATTCTGAAATCAGTCGATACTCCAAAAGGTATTCTTGTTAATGGCTCCTCACTATTACCTGTGAGCAAGGACTCTAAAGCTACCTGTTCTCTGAGCCACTGTTCTCTCTCCAGCCTCTCTTTCCTCCTCTGGACCTCGGCCAGGTCCACCTCTTCATCGTCGTCCTCTTGCTCGCCCTCCGCTCCCGTCCCGTCCGCGTTAAAACTATCATCTGGGAGGAAGAATACAAAAAGAAACTAAATGGATTGTTGGAGCGACTTTGAAGGAAGCTTCGTTAAGTTTGTAGAATCTAAAAACAGAAGATCTGATGAACTTTTCTCTACACACACACTTTGAGTTTTGATGCATATTTAGTGTTATTCATTCATGTATATCTAAGCTTATTGCCTGATAGTTAATCACACAACTATAAACATTCTCTGTGTGTGTTTCTGTTTATCTCGGTGGACCGAATTTAATTAAAATAAGTAAAACTAAGAATCCTGGTGTTCACACACTTGGGTTATGCCTTCTTTTAACAATTACTGTCTAAAACCCCATCACATTCTCGTTGAAACCACCAGTTTATGACACGAACTCACCGATGTTTTTCCAACGGAAGCGGCGAGCTCGTCCCGGGCCGTCAGAGTGCAGGTCTCCGTCAGCGAGGTAGCGCTCCTGGTAGAACCTCAGTGCTCGCTTGTCATCGTCCATGATCTGCTTCCTGTAGGAACAACGCCGGTGGGACATTTTCATCTCTCGGTTTGATTTCTCAGGCAAGACATCCGGCTTGCATTATTACGACAGTGTATTCCCAATACGACCGGAGAAACCCTTCATTCAGGCGGCTCGAGCTCGGGACGCTGCACTCACATGTGGATCTTGTTGACCTGGTCCTGCAGCTCTTCATCAGCGGGAAGCTCCTCGAGAAGCTCCTCCTCCTCGTACTCGTTCTCATCGTCGCCGTCCTCGTCGTCGCTGCCCAGGTCGCTGCCGGACAGCTCAGCCTCCGACTCCATGTAGTCGGTCAAACGCCTGTGAGCAGAAGACAAGAAAACTGCTAACATCTGTGCTACAGCGTGGATTATGTGATGAAAATGATTTTCCTATATTGTCAAACACCAAGAGAACCGTGTGAAACATCAGCTTTGTATGCGTGTGTTGCTACATACGTGCTAGGTTTAATTCTACACTTACATTTTCTTCTTCTTCTTCTTCTTCTTCTTCTTGACCCGCTGAGATGCGAAGACACCCTGCATCTCCTCCTCTTCTACGTCATTGTCTCCGTCCGAACCAGCCTCGTTTCCTTCTGCACCATCATCATCGACCTCCTACAAACCCCACAATCCACTTGTCATTTCCATCATGAAGACGTACATCCAGCATGTTATTTATACTACAGAGACAACCTTACCTGTTCACTGGGACTTTCCACATCTGACAGAAGCCGGAATTCGCAGTCCTCCTCTTCTTCCTCCTCCTCCGGCTTCTTTTTACTTTATACAGAGAAACCACTATGAGAACCGCACGTTACATATTGATATTACAATTAATATTCACTTAATCCTTTATCAGAAGGGACTGAAGTAATAAATTAAAAAAAGTAACAAGGAGAGTAGTTTTGTAAAGAATCATAAAAAGTTATCTTTTACAATAATAAATATAAATCTTTCTGATTTGGATTCTTTCAGGTCTGAACTGTACCTGTCTTGTGCTGACGAGGCTGTGTGAGCAAAACCTAAAATTGACAGCAAAGGAGACAAATCTCAATATTGTGAAACTGGAAGTCAAAACATTTTCAAACCTCAAAATGTGAGTGTTTCGCCACAGAGTGGAGAAATAGTGACATACGTTTGTAATACGCTTTTGTTGTTTGGTTAAATGTTGCGTTTTGTATTTATGGGAAACCTCTGTACGTCCTACGATACAAGTTCCTCATAGTTTATCAGGCTCTTATTGATGAGCTATAGTTTCCCTCCCTGTACAATAACATCTACTTTTTATACACTGTAGGTGATTTAAAATAAAATACAGTGTACTGGTGGAGCAGCGAACAGTTGTTTACCTGGACTAGGAAACTTCCCTGAACACAGGCCCAGCAGCTGATCCATGGTATCATCAGACTCCTCGTCCCGTCCTCTCCCCTCCCTCTTGTCTGTCTCCTTCCGCTCGCCTCCCGCCCGTGTCGGCGGAAACGCTCCGGAGCACAACCCGAGCAGCTCGTCCTCCTGCAACGCTCCGAGGCCTTCTCGCCCCGCCCTGCCGGAGCCGCTCTCCGCTGTCCCGAAAACCCCTGAGCACAGCCCAAACAGCTCACCCATGTTGGCATCCATGGCATTCTCGTCCAGGCTGTCCAGGATCAGCTGTCTCTTGTGGGAGCGAGGCGCACTGGACCGCGGCCCCACATTCAGGAAGCCGTCCGCGTCCAGTAGCTGCGAGTGGGTGTCGTCCTCCAGGGAGAAGCGACCTTGGGAGGCCGCTCCGCCCAGGGGCCCCGAATCTGCTCCTGGGGACGGAGGCGCATACAGGTCTTGGGAGTCCTCGACGGGGAGGCAGAGAGACGGCTCGGAGAGTTTGCCTGAGCTCTGATGGAGGTAAAAGAGATGACGGGTTACTGTATGACAACATACTGTATAAATGGAGAAAGATTTTTTATGTTCCGTCGTTGTTTTTCTGCATTTTCAATTAAAAAGTCATACGGTTTATGTTGCCATGAGTTATTCTATAAATCTCTATATTCTTATAGCTTCCTACCATTCCTGCACAGGCTCTCGTCTTTTTTTTAAGTCATGCAAATGTGAATATAAGTCGGTGTAAGTGTGACTGTACACTTACAAGAATGTCTATGAGTGCATATCTTATCTTTATGCGTTTTTAATGAACAGACAAATAAATAAATGAAATTGTGACAGTAAAAGTGTACACATACGTGGATTTAAGAAGCTTATGAGAACTCAAACCCTTACTGATAACATTTGGGTACTCTAAGTATTACATTTCGATATCTTACCTTGGAGGCAGAGCTGAGGAAGCTGGGCCTGAAGAGGCAGGGAGAAGGGGAGCGGAAAATGGATGAGTTGGAGATGCTCCTCCCTGCGGAGCGCTGATGACTGATGGGCTGGTAGGAGGTTATCATGGATCCTGCCAGCTCAAAGCTGCTGTTGTGGCTGTTGTCCTTCACCAGATACAGAGAGTCGTCGTCTTCTGGAGACAGGGAGGACGAGAGAAGACCACAGAAAGAGCATTTTCAGGCGGATTCAAAACTATTGTTGTCACTCCATTTAAAGCATCATCTCTCATGAATAACTAATGATAACTATGCTTTAGTCTCACTCTACCCACCCATCTTATTGCTGCTGCTGTCCTGTCCAGAAGCACCAGACCTTCTTACGCCATCACTGAGAAGGAGAACAGTGCAAGTGAAGCTTTACTGCATTGATACACAGTGCATACAAATATGAAACTACAAGAATTATAAATTGTTATGTTTTTTTTCACTATTTCAGGTATTTTAAGAGCAGTCCCCCCCCTAAATGGGACAATACTGCAATGCTTAAGTAAGTGACACTAACTCACCATTTGTCAACTAATTTAAGGCAGCTCTCTAGTGCATTCTCCAGAGTCACTTACAAAGTTACAATGTGAAAACCATAAAAGACACACACGACTATAAACTCAAACTGCACTTACCCGGTACGAGAGCAGGAGTTGCCGGGGAACAGCATGAGTGTACTGTCTGAATTAATGAGGTCAGAGGGTTCGTTCAGTGCCACGGGAGAAGGACTCCTCATACTCTGGGCGACACTGCCTTCCTCATCTTCATGCTCCTTCTCTTCTTCCTCACCGCCATCACCTCCCAGTAAGTCATCTAAATTCTGGTTTAAAAAAAAGAAGAGAAGATCGGGCTTGACGTGAGAACAATGTACAAAGCAATTTGATTGCTCCAAAGCAGCAAACCTTCCCCCTACCTCTTCCTCCTCAGACTCATCGGTCATCTCGTCCTCCTCCTCTTCCTCCTCCCCACAGTCTTCGTTGTCGAGGCGATTCAGCTCGGCCCTGCGCACCCTCTCCTCCTGCCTCCTTTGGGCCATGGCGAGCTGCAGGCGCTGCTTCAGAGTCAGCAGCTTCTCTCCTGTGAAACGGGGAGACAGAGGATATTAGCGATGCCGCTAACAGAGGTCAACAATCTGGTCTCCCCGAGTCTCCCGAGTGCATCCACACCTGGTTTGGTTGCCGCGGGCTCCTCTGCTCCGTCTTTAACGATGATGGTGATTGACTCGGAGCGCAGCTCCTCCTGGCCAGACGGGGCGCTGTCTTTGCGGACGATGTTGAGCTGCATGGTTCGCTCTCCCTGAGGGCGTGCGGGTGCCTTGACGTGACGGAGGTAACGCTCCTTTAGGGCCTCCACACCTGGTTGAAGAAGAGAGGCGATAAATGTGACCGTAGATGGGTTAATTCTGATTTACTACGCTTTGTATCCTCTTATTCGGCTGAAATCCTAAAAGAATCGGCGCTCACCTGGGTTGAGCGGCGGAGGCTCGAGCTCAACAAAGGCTCCGTCATCTGAACACAATTTAGCGACAGGCGGGGGGTCCAGTCCGAGCCTCTTCAGTCTGGCCAATTTGTCCTCCCTGGGTTTGCTGGGCCGCTGTACTGAAGGCTCTGCTGCGGCCGGATCGGACATGGGCTCTTTCTGCAGGGCTTCAGAGTCAGACAACACCGCAGTCTGGTTTTGCTCCGAGGGTGCAGGAGGCTTTTCCACTCCAGAATCAGAAACAGGTTTCAACCCTCCGTCTGCTGTGTTGGACTCCTGTAGACTCTCGGAGAGGTAAAGCATCGGTCCGGATTCCTGGTCGGGATCTGGGCTCGCTGTTGCCTCTCTGGCCTGGTTGAGGCTCTCCTGCTGCGGGGACGAGGTGGCGGCGGGGTGAGGTAGGGGCTGGATCTGAGTCGAAGACAGATCTAGAGAGGAGTCCTGCTCTGCGGATGGCTGCAGAGGCTCACTGGGTGGAGGAGGAGCCGATGGCATCTCCAACATCATGGCTGAATACTTTGTGGATCTGAAGGAAATAAGATTATCACTCATCTTTATTTATTTATTAGGGCAGCCTTGAAACTTGATTGAGAATGCTGTTTATGTATGATTTTATATTTATATATATATATATATATATATATATATATATACACACACACACACACACACATACATACACTTTGGTAGTTCACTTGTCTTTTATAAAATCAGATTTTTTTTTTTCAGGTAAAATTGTGACTATGGATGGAAATGTTCGGCCAATGCGGCCAACTGTTGCTCTGACGCATGTGTGTGCGTTATCCGTTGTGTTCGTCTTTACTTCAACAGTGCCATGGCAGGACCCTCCGGCCTGGCTCTCTTCCTGAAGAACTCGTCGATGGTCTTCGGCTTAGGGACGTGGTAGGGCAGGCCAAGTGTGGACTCTAAGACAAAGACAGACGGACGTGTCAAAGATGGCGTCTCAGTAGCAATGGAAGACATGAGACTCCCCTTTTATAGTCTGAATCGCAGGTATCAAATTATAAATAATCATCAGAAAAACAGTTCACACGTTGAATCAATAGAAGTTGTAAAGTTCGTTGTAAACTGACCTCTGACCAGCCTCTGAGACTCACTGTGGAGCTGCTTCATTGCCTCTTTGCTGGCGCGCGCAGCTTTCCTCTCCTGAAACCATCACACATTGAGAATCAAACAGCTTTTTCTTGGTATTAACGTGAAAGAATAAATGTAAGCATTTTGTCGCTGCATACCACACGCTGGGGTTTCTCTGCTCCATCTTCCTCTTCATCCTCTTCCTCATCCAGGAAAGGATCCTGCAGCAATATTTAAAAACACCGATTACACAAAAGGCCTGTCGGGACAACATCGGTCATCACTACAGCATTTTCACCAAAGTGTCACGAGCAACATCTGTTCCCAGTACTATGAGCACCAATCAGTTGAGCCGTGATACCAACAAGCAATGGCATACATTCCTGCTGAAAGCTTTTACATATAAACAAAGGGCTTGTTCTGACCCTTAATATTGGAAACAGTCATCTATTTTTGTACCTTGTGTTTTTTCATCTTTTGTTTGACAGCAGCTCGGATAGCCTCGAGAGACTCTTCGTCCTCATCGCCCAGACCGGTGTCAAACAGGTCTGTGTCGCCCAGCAGACACCCACTGTCATTCAGAGCCCCACTGTCATTCAGAGCCCGAGGGAGAGGCGTGTCCTGGGGATTTTTTATTTTTTTTTTAATAAATATGATCCACGTCAAGGATTATTATTCTTTAACAATTATTTGATTCTGCTTAGTTTAACATTTCATTTCCTTAGTGTAGATGTTAAGTTTTTGATTTGATAATTTGGGTTCTCCACTTCAATATTAAATGCATATTGCCTTATCACCATTTACATAAAGAATAATTCCAATAGATACAAATATTAGAATGTGAAATATGCAGAAAAACGTACAGCAGTATATAATTAATTAATTAATTAATTAATATATATATATAAATAAATAAAGTAAGACATGGTGTATGTGCAGTTTCTAAACTCATCATGACATAAAGGTGTCAGAAATAGTTTTTTCTCCACATATTTCCAGACTAGAATATAATAATAATAATAATAATAATAATAATAATAATAATAATAATAATAATAACAACAACAACAAGAAGAAAACACCACTGAGAGAAAAAGGTTGAGCTTCACTAACCTCATTCATTTCAGAGAGCCTCTCCTTCTTCAGTTTTTCCACAGCTTTGCTCCGCTTCTCCTTCTTCTCCCGGTGCCTCTGGCTCTTCTCTCTCTTCTTCGGTTCCTTCATCGATTTTGCCTCCTTCCTTACCTCCTCCTGTTGCTCCTTAATTCCTCCACTTTGCTCCGGCTCGCTGTCGTCGCTGTCAATGGGAGCGCGGCTTATTCTCTTGCTCTTCTTCGGCGCCCCACTCTCTTTCCTCTCATCCTTCTCTCTCTCCTCCATCTCCTCCCCGCTGGAAGCAGATAAGACCAGCGCTTCGGCCATGTAGGCGCTGTTCTCCACAGCGGCCTCCTCCTCCTCCTCGCTGTCAGTGTCTCTAATGGCATTACGGTGAGGCTTTCTGTGAACCGTGATGTCTTCATCCTCGTCAGAATCTGAAAACAAAATAACAATTTAGAGAACAAGGCAAATATGAATTGGCAATGGCAATTTTTTTTTACACCTTTAGAGAATTTACACAGGAATATTTGTTGTCAGGAGAATGTTGTAGATCACTTGATGGCAGTCAAATAGTAATTGGACTGATGCACCTATTGTAAGCTTTGTGATTAAGAGTCCGCTAAAAACACAAACTGTGTAATGTAAATGGTACAGGTTCACCGTAAGTGTAGAGACATTAACATTACTGTTATCCCTCATTTACACAGCCAAAGTCTCTCCTGCGCTGTCTCAAGCTGGATTACCATCCATTGTTTTGGTACTTCACCTGGAAGCTCTTCTCTTTTGTTTGCCGTCTCAGTGACCATCTCCTCTGCTGGAGAGCCCATCCCGCTGTCTGAATCACTCTCCGTTGCCGTTTGGGCCACAGCCGGGAGCCTCTCAACCTGGGTACAATGAACAGATTTCACCCATCATGAAGTGCATTTTCTATAGTGTGGAGTAACTGCAGTCGGTTTGGGATGTCTGTTTATAGGAAAAAGGCACACCCTGCTAAATGATAGTGTTCAGGGTGGCTTATCTTGCTTTGTGTATGCCTCCTGTAACCATACTTTAGTGAAATCTAAAAGGGACGGGGTATTAATGGCACGGTTAAAGCGGCAGCAGACTGCAAACATCAATGGCTGTCCAACTCCCTGCATGACATTCTGTGGGTTGCCAAACTTAAAGCGTGTGTGGATTTGTCAAAAAAAAAAAAATAAATACACGAAAAGATAGTTTCTTTGCAAAGTCAACATGAAGCCTGTCACTCGATTGTGTGACTTGAAGCAGCCAGATGGATGTTAAATTACATTAGTGGCACATTGTAATAAACTAAACAATGAGCACGTACGTTTGCGACATTGATTTCTTTCAACGATTGTAGTTAACTTAGCCAGCTAATGTTACATGCTATATAGCTATATAAACACAGTATATATAAAAAGTGATTGATTTCCGTGAGTAATCAATCCCCCAAGATCATAATCTGATTAGATTTACCATTTTAACAGTGTAGGTTAAGTAAAATGACTACCATGTATTTAACAGACGTGACCAGGCCAAGACTACAACCACCATCCCAGCTGGCTAAACCTAACCTAGCGAGCTAGCTAGCTAGCTAGCGAACGCTAACTAGATCTGCAACTAGCATATTATTTTAAAGGAATGCTACGGACCGTGGCAGTCGTTGCCCATTAAAGTTACATAACTAACGACATATATGTCCGACTCATACTTTCCCTTGAAATAACGTTAGATGTCAAATATAGCGACCGATATGTGAACTCGTTTCCTCACCTGTTGTTGAGAAACGACCAGGCTCATCTTTGTCCGCCGGGCTAGTTTACGCTCTTTAGTAAAATAAACCAGCGGACACAACGCTTCGTCGAATGTCCGCAGACGTCAAAAAGCAAATGTCTGCGTGACAAAGTCTATTTCAGACTGTTAAAGCATATTTAGAAATCCTTTATCTGGGCTGTTGCTCTTCCTCCCGCCTGTTCCATACACACCGAATAGAACGTTAAATTTTGATCTTTCGCGCGCCGTGACAGCTGGCCCGCAGTTTTTCCTCACAGAGGTGTCAATCGCCCTCTTCTCGCAATCCTATTGGTCTGTTGGGGACGTTTGTATCCACCCAGTTTGACGACATGGCTTGGTGTGAGCTGATTTTAAAGCCCGGGACTGCTCGGGCGGGCGGGGCTCAAAGATTTTGCATTGCAAAATTGTTGTGCAGCAGTTGCGATACAAAGTCGGTAACAGTGCCCATAAAACTAAATATAACCAATAAGAATAATCAGAAAGATGCTAAATCAAATGTACACAATGTCAGAGATGTCAACAGGTCAACGTTAAGTGTCACAAATATAACTGGGTAACAGTAAGATGCAATTCAAAATATAAACGTGTCAAAAAAAATATACACACGTGGGTCATGGATATAACAACACAAGATATTAAGAAATTAATTAATACTTATTTCTCTCCCCGGTGTATACATGATCCCTCTGCATTATTCCATAAAAATCGTTTTCAGAGATTAGCTTCAATCGCTATTAATGTGGGAATCAACCACATGGTTATGTGGGGATACGGCCATGCACCACTTAATGAATTTACCTGTTGGTCAGGATATTTACCAAATGACCAAGGTAAAGACTGAGAAGTACATCTGTGAAGGCCGTGAAACATTGATCTAACATTGACAAAATGATCTTCTTCTCTGAACGTGCACGTTACACGATAAGAATTGCCACCAGGTAATATACATTCAAAATAGGCTCCTCAACAGATGAGACATTGTGCACATTCAGTGTGATGTCTGCAACTTGCAAAGCAATAGTCTGAAATAGTCTGTAACAAGTAAAAGTTTATAAAATAACCTTCAAAATATACTTAAGATACCAAAAGTGAAATGAATCATTTCAGAGAATAGCCTAATTTATAAATATATGACCGTGTATTATTGGATATACATTGGTATATTATCTATCAATGTGAAAGGGACAATTTAAGTTACTTTATAATCTGCTAGTTAGCTAAATTTATAATAAGGCGTCATCATTTATTCATAACTAGCATTAAACGGAATCACTGAAGTAGCCTAATACAGTCGGCTATTTGCAAATGTACTCAATTAATTGAGTAATTGAGTAATTACTCAACTAGGATCAAAGTACAGTATTTGAGTGAATGTGCTTAAACTATTTAAATGCATTTTTCACGATGTACATATATATTTATATATACTGTATATTGTCTTATATACATGAGGTTTACTGTATCCTATTATCCCGCATCTGCTATAGCGGTACAGCAAATTACGCATGCGCACAGCGGGCTCTACGATTTCTAACCAGCGCATGCGCACTTACAAATCCCCAGATCCAGCAGTAGCGGCGATAGCTCAGGTCAGTTAGTTCTGTCAGCAGTCGTCCACGCATCTATCTATATTCCCTTTTCTTAAATTAGCCACTTTAAGCTTCGCGATACCGCCCCCAATAGCAGCCTCGGTACGGAGCCGCCAGGCCGGGACAGAGACGGAGAGAGAGGCCACGGCCATGGAAGCGCTCGGACCCGGTAAGAAATATGTGAAAATAGAAAGCTAGCAGCGGGGAGAGCGAGCCGTGTGTGGGGCGCGTGTGCGCAAATGTCGCATCACTGGGGGCCGCGGCTGCAGCGAGGCCTCGAAGCTCTGACGGGGAAACATACCGAGGCCCAGCCCGTGTGTATGTGTGTGTGTGTGTGTGTGTGTGTGTGTGTGTGTGTGTGTCCGTGACTTTATTTACACCGAGTAGGAGCCACGTTTTGTGCCTGTACAACGTGAGTTTGAGTTTAAAATGGGTTATCCAGAAATGTCTGCGCGGTTTTATTTATCTGAAGCACGCACTGCTCGTCGTGTCGGGGCTGGCATTGTGTGAGTGGGGATTTAACTAGGACCTTCCTTCCTTCCGCGTCGTGGTGTGTTTACGTTGTTTGTTCACGATGTGTTTCGCTTTGACCACGTACTACGACCTCGTTCCTACAACGAGGCCACACAATATCGTCGAAATTTGTCAAACATATCCTTCCTGTATCAAAAATGTCCTGCTAAACCATCTACATTTGTAGCATCGCCATCAGGAACGGCGCGTCTCTTCGGGCTGCCCTCGTCCAAGATGACAGCGATGGGTGAGAAACCAAATAAACGGCAATAAAACGCATGTTACGGGCGTTAAACTAGCCGACGTGGGTGTTTTGTGACAAGTAACATTAATATACTGATTTAGTTTATGCAAGACTGTCATTGGTTCATGTGCCAAGCCACTGTTCCGAGCACAGCAGGGATGGATGGCGCTTTTATCGATCAGATCTGCAGGCCAGCTCCATATTATTCTCCTATATGATAACAAAGGCACTTATTTTGCAGTGATCCAATGATGAAGTATGCGAAGAGAAATCAGCAATACACCTGTGCATCCAGCGATACAATGCTTTTTTATCAGCCACAATATGTGTTAAGACTCATTTTGTCTGTGAAATGCGTCTTAGCATGCATGAAGAAATGAGTGCAGCTTGCAGAGCCCATCACGTTGTCTTGCCACAGTGAAGATATTGTTTATTTTTGTTGGAATCTTTGCATTGCTCACAGGGTTATGAAGAAAGGTGGTGACATTAAGAAAACCCAGATGCATTTATTTAAGGAGGAAATTAGCTTAGATAAATGTTGAATACAGCATGGTGCTGTGTGAACGTTTTGGAGGTAACAATATTGTACAATCAATCACAGGTGTGTTTGTGTGTGTGAGCCACACAATCGGTGCAAGCCATCAAGATCTCATCTCTGATAACTGCTGCTGCTGCATTGATAAATTCACCTGGTACTTCTAGGGTTTACATGAGCCAGCTACGTTTCTCTGGGAGGACTATTATTTAGTATTTAATGAATGTTGACCTTGTAAAAGGGGAGGGTGGATTTAGGCTTTCTATAGCAGACATTATTTCACATAAATTATGATAAATGGGGACACGTGTCCGATACCAGTGTCAGACCTTTTACACTCATGTTGGCTGATACCAGGGTGCATATTTATAGAGAGAAAAAGAGACAGAAGAGGGAATTGATGTGCAAAAACAAGTTAAGCTTTTTAGAATTCCTAACTTTCTCAACAGTTGCATTAAGTGGTATACACTTTGCAGAATTGAAACTGATCTTGTCAATTAGCTAAGTGATTCAAGAATGATGATGCACTGTTTTTTTGTTTTTTTTGTTTTTAATGCTGATTGACAACCTACTAATAATATCTGGCACTTCAAAGGAATGCGCCACTTGACAAATTAGTGTTCACATTGCAGATTTTCATTTGAAAAGTTTGGCGCTTCTGGTTCAGTTGTAGGAGATTTCTTCAGAAACATTTCTGGCCTTTGCTTCAGTGTGGCTGGAACTCTTTAGGCTGGACCCCCCCCCCCCC
>NW_022280114.1:1771688-1775129 GCF_004355925.1 Anarrhichthys ocellatus
TCGCCCAAAAGGTTGTGTGTACTGATGTGATGTAGGCCTGGTGTGCAAAGCAGCTTGTTTAATCTGTTCTTATTGTTTAGGTGCAACTGCTGAAGTGGTGCTCAGAATTGAAGCAGTCGACACAAATGCAGAGGTTGTCACAGGGAAGGCGTAGATGGGGGCGGGCGGCCGGACGGACAACAATTCACTGTGGGTGGCGTGAATTGAGCCAAAGATGAGCCCGTTCCAGTTTAAATTGTAATAACTTGTGCTAGAAATTTCTATCTATCTATCTGCACGTGACTCCACTGCATGAGACGGGTGCAAAAAAAGCTTTGAGGAAAATTAATGACTTCAATTTGCGGTGAAATGTGGGAACGATTGATGACGATCTCAGCATGATATGTGTTCTTTCAGCATTGCTTTGCTGATTGGATCTTAACTCATTAGTTGAAGTCAATATCGGTTGCTCCTGAAGCAACAGCTAAGAATTATACTTCTCTACACTGAAGGGAGGTGGTGGTGGTGTATTTCCTGCCTGTGAATGATCTCTCCCTCTAGCTCTGCCTTTTTCACAGTGTAGTACCTTAATCCAGGTGATTTGCAGGTTGTGGGCGTCTGCGTGCTCCCCACTCAGTGCTGTCGGTCTCTGACTCATCACCAGGCCAAGCCATCATCCTCATGCTTAGCTTAAGCCAAGCTGTCTCTCTGCTTGATAACACTGTGGTTACCGGGGACACGCATAGCATTGCTATGCTCGACAGTGCACAAGTAGTAAAACCCTCTCTCATCAAATGTGAGTACATCACACACAATCTGACATTAGATCAGCGTAGATTGACAGGAGGGGAGATTATCTTTGTGTTGTGTTGCTCCTTGAAGATGGTGTTGGTCAATTTGTATCCACGCTAAAAGACTTGTTTGGCTCCAGTGCAACTGTCATTTTCTGCATCAGGGAAAGCTAATTTGACTTCCTCTGTGACTCAGAGTAGCTGCAGCTCTGTCGCACTTAGAGCAGAAGCATAACATTACACGGGAAGCTTGCTTGACGGGCTGTTTCAGTAGATGACTAAATGCCACTTTGGAATGTCTCTTTATGGGAATTCGATTAAAAAATGTCTCATGTTATTCTGTTAAAAACAAAAGGATTCGCATACCTGTTCAGATCAAATAAGCGTTTTTCAATAGTGCATGGCAAGGCTGTTGAAGACAAGTATAAAGCACACAATTGGCATAAAAAATGTTCACTTTTATTACAATATGCCTGTGACAACGATAGACGGGCGTATTCAGGAAAGACAGGGATGTCTTCTAGATGGATGCAGTGTTCTTCTGCATGTTTGTAGCTTTAATTAAATTTCTCTGAAATGTTAGATGGTCATGTGATCTTCCTCCTGATTATTTCATATTGGAAGCTGTTATTTTTAAAGCAGAAATTGTGAGAAAATGACAAACAATCTCTGGTTTCACATTCTCATCTTTTTTTTTTCTTTTTTAGATTTTTCGTAGACTAAACAGTTAATCGTATTAAATAATCAGCAAATGAACCTACAATCCTAAATTGCAGCCGTACATGTATTATCTTTTCCACTGTGTGTTCTTTCGGGTTGTATTTGTATCCTTTGCCTTTCACTTGTTACCATTTTGTTTGTGCTCGTAAACTCTCCTGAGACGGTTCTGAATGAAGAAAAACAACAAACACGATCAATTGCAATTATGTTTGAGCTGAAACGTATTGTGCGTTTATCCATCAGTTGATTGACGGAAAAATAATCATGACACTGTTTTGATAATCAACTTAATCATTTCAGTCGTTCTTATTTTTAAGGCAAAACAGCCAAACACTTCATAGCTGCTCAGTTGTGAGAATCTTTTTTTCCTCATATGTGAGAGTAAACCGAATATATTTGGGATTTGGACTGTTCGCTCAGACAAACAAGCAATTTGAAGATGTCAATTTGGGCTTAAGGACATTTAAACCAACATTTTATCTACTAATCAAGAAATGAGAATATTTGTTAGTTGCAGCAAAGTGTTCATTGAACACCCTCAGTAGGTGGCGTTGGCTTGGCTGTCGTAAGTAAGCAGGTTGTGGAGGAAGGATGACTTCAGGCATTTCATGTTGACACACTCGTATCCAAGTGTGGTAGTGTGGCAGCTGAGGAGGTTATATATAGGCACATCTCTGGTTTTGGTGCAAGTAGAAGAGGAAGACCTCAAACTCGGTGCGTTGCTCACCACCAGAGTAAACTCCTTTCTGTCGTGCCTGTACATGCACCCATTGAGCAGAGAACCAAAGTCCAATGTGGTATAATTCAACACACCGCGTATCTGCAGGTCTTAAAGGCGTTTCATGGTGTTTCCTTTTTTTAAAAGGCCTGAGAAGAGAATTAATGAATTGTTAAAGATTGTAGGCGGTATAATAAATTGTATGCCATATCATCACTACTGGCTTTCCATTATATTTTCGTAATTTAGATGGTATGATCTGGAGTTGTAATGATTGGACATTTAATCAATTGGTCAATCTTCAGAATATTTAATTAAGTGGTTCGTCATGCAAGTTGTTTTTGAGCTACTTTATAACATTTTATTGACTGAAGTTGATCCAACATGTCTGATGAAACTTGAAATGGGTGTTAAATTACATTCTATATGGTGTTAAAAAGGTCTTAACGTCTCTGCAGAAACCTTGTGTGCAGCAGTCCTGCAATATGCGCTAGATTTGTGAAAGCTTGAATTTGTGTGAAAGAGGTTTTGACTCCACTGTGTGGTAAATGTTGTGCTCGTTGTTTGCATCAAACTGCATTTTATTGAAATTGTTTTGTAGACGTGTATTCCTGCTTGCAACGCTTTCTGGAGACTATGTCAACGCTCCAAAATGGAGGTATAAAGGAATGCACTTGCATTGAATTACAATGCACTTGGAAAGCGTCCGTGTGCATTTGATGCATAATGTAGAATTATAGGAGCACTCGGTATGCCTTTTGTTGCCATCGGTAACGAGGCCAGCAGGACAAAGTGGAGTGAATCATCAGATGGTTTTAATCCAAGTCGTGACAAAGAAGAACAGCCGTGCAACAAATAGCTTCTCGTTCGAGACTGTATCATGAGCATAATAATGACGCAGAAAAGCTGAACGATAGCGTTGTATATAATCAAGCTAATGGCTTGTTTTGTGTGACGGGGTGGGTCATGGGGAGCAGGGGAGGAGATTTGGGGCCCAGGGTGGATGAGGGCACGTTGGGAAGCGTGTTTTCAGGAAGCGATGGGGAGGGTCCCGATTGTCCGTGCTCTCGCACTTCACTTGCTAACTGGAGCGTGTGGGTGCATGGAGTTCAGGAGGACCCCCGCAGTCCCTTAGCTGTCAGTTAACAAAAGCTTTAAGCAGCCCCCTCCAACCTCCTTCAATACCACCAACACAATGTTATTTTAATATCGTCTGTATATATATATATATAT
>NW_022280114.1:1775529-1807871 GCF_004355925.1 Anarrhichthys ocellatus
TGTGTGTGTATATATATGTATATATATATGTATATGTGTATATGTATATATATATGTATATGTATATTTTGACAATGCTTTCAGTCCTGGTACAGAGGAATGCATGGCCGGCGGATAGAGCAGCACTGTTCCACCTTCTGTCCATGTTATTGTGAATAAGTATGATGTATGAGATAGAGGTGTCATTATCAGGTTCACTTTTAGCTACAGGAAGCCTACCATTTAAGACTATATGTTCCTCTCTTGCCTGCAGCTTTTTACGCAAAGACTCACAGGCGCCACACCTGTGCATATACTGCATGTAACGTGAATGCGAGTGAGATGCGTGTGTGATGTAACGGCAATCCCAGACTCTCTGCGTGCCCCCCCCCCATATGGCCCTGCTGCTGTCTGTCTGAGAGGAGCTCGCTCTTTGTCTCGGCTTGAGGGGTGGGCGCCCTGTGTGTCTGGGTGGAGCTGGGGGCTGGCCGAAGCATAATTGGGGGTCATTGTTTCGCCAGCCCCTTGTTGACCCATGTAGGTCACGGGCCGGAGTTACGGATCAATCAAACCACGTCTGTGCACCGCCGGGTCTGCGAGGCCGTTTCAGTGCATTCAAGCAGGTGTCACCGATGAGATGGGTTGCAACAAGCTTGGCGTTACACCGCCCACGCTCGTCTCTAAAATCTGACATTTAATGCACAGATCAGCGCAACCACTGTCGCCACCTTTGTTAACGTCCAAAATAAATGCCAAACATGGTTTATTTGAAGCGGGGCGGGGGGGGGGGCTTTTGTGGCGAGGAATCCATACATTTCTTTCAAGAGGCTGGGAGACAAAGCCCTCACTGAGAGGAGGAAACTGACGAATGTTGTAGGAATCCAACATTTTATAATCAAGAAAGTTACTGATATTCTTATGCGAAGTAGTGACTCGCATGTCAATAACAGCCCTTCTACTTAACTTAGGATGCCCATGAGTTATTACTGCACTAACTGTTCCTCCTGGTTTCTGGGATGGCGGTAACTCACCGTCACTTTTCTCTCTGCTCTCTCCAGGCCCGCCCGCCCCTCCCTCTCTGTTTCAGCCTCCACGGCGTCCCGGCCTCGGCACGGTGGGGAAACCCATCCGGCTCCTTGCCAACCACTTCCAGGTGCAGATTCCCAAGATTGATGTCTATCACTATGATATTGACATCAAGCCTGAGAAACGGCCTCGGAGGGTCAACAGGTAAATCCTCACAATGGGTTTTTGGGGGGGGCGGGGAAGTTTTCTATTAGATGTTGATCATTTTGAGATGCCAGTTGCATCTGTAGCTTTAATAAACTCAGAATGCCAGAGGAGAAGTTTCAGATGCTAATAAATGGGTAAATTGGGAGAAGGAAGTATTTAGATTTTATTGCCGTGAAGTCACCAGAAATAAGTTACTGGTATGCCTGTGTTTTTGACTCACCGCCCTTTCGTCCCCTGTCTTCTAGGGAAGTGGTGGACACCATGGTGCGGCACTTCAAGATGCAGATCTTTGGAGACCGACAGCCTGGCTACGACGGGAAGAGGAACATGTACACAGCACATCCGCTGCCAATTGGGAGAGATAGGGTTGGTATTTCAAACACTTGACCCTCGTGTCATCAGCTTGTACAGCCATTAACTTGTACGTCTTTAAAAAACATTGTGAATCCTTTAGAGTTGACTGCTTTTACAACATGAGAAATTCACAAAGGGAGAAATTGTTTCCATTCATGAAAGCCAGTGATTTGTTCGTATTACAGTAGAGGTGGCGGGCATGCAACTGGTTTACTGGATTAGTGTTCGTGGTTCTGTAAGTGGAAGATTGCCAGCTGGATCAGTCTGGACGAGGAATGTGAGACTAGTACTGATCTACTAGGACCTCTAATGGAAGATAGAGACTCAGTCCTGTGAATTCTCTTATATTTCTTTACCTGTTCTGTTTATTGTGGTCTAGTCTGGCTCTTTTTTTATTTTTTTTTAAATAGTTTTTGACCAATTCGAACATCTGTTTTAACTGTTAAGTTCGGCTGGTTTGTAAAAATCTGCAGGTGTGGACAAGAACCTTTTTATAAATGTATTCTTAAAAACAACTGGTTGTAAAGTCTTTCACATTTGGGCTCCTGAAACTAGATTTACATCAGAATTAACAACATATTTCACACTTTGGCTTCTGGTTTACACCTGTGGACTGTGGCTCTACTAATGTTATGGTTTAATGTGGATCTTTTGTCATTCCAAAAACCAATTCAAGGATTTTTTGTGCATTCTCTTTATTTCAATCTACTTTGCCCTTGGGTGTTTATTGCCCTTTTTATCTCTCCCCATCACCTGTTCTTCAATCCATTTCCCTCCGCTTATCTTTTGTTTCATCCACTCCCTTTGTCGTCGTCCTCCTCCTCCTCCCTCCCCCTCTCTCTCTTTAGGTGGATCTGGAGGTGACTCTGCCTGGCGAGGGGAAAGATCAAACGTTCAAGGTGTCATTGCAGTGGGTGTCTGTGGTCAGTCTTCAGATGCTGCTGGAAGCCCTGACGGGTCACCTCAACGAGGTCCCGGAAGATTCGGTTCAGGCTCTGGATGTCATCACACGGCATTTGCCTTCCATGAGGTACCGACACCCTCCACCTCTGCCTCGTCACGAACACACCACCCGCGTCTCTTTCACATCTGTTGACAGAGTTATTGCTTTTTGTCTTTTTTTGGTCTGCGTTACTTAATTTCCTGCGGTCGTGTGTCTTTGTGCTCAAATCATATTAAAATGATTTTAAACTTCATCCTTCATACAGTAACCTGTACTAGCACTAGTCATTCCTTTCATACATCATCCCGATCCCTGTTGTGATCCCGTTGCCATCATATAGCGACAATTCTATGAGAATTTCTGCCCGCCGCTTAGCAGAAGACTGAACTTTTAGCAACATTTCCCGTCCATCTCTGCAACGCTCCGCCGACATCGTCAGACTCTCTTTTTGATAATTCCGTCTCCCTCTCTTGCGTTGCCTTGCTGTGTACGCAGTTGTTGCCAATGCCGGAATAGCAACTTTACCTGCAGGATATTCCAATGTTGAGCTAGACTTTTGTCACCTGAAGGGGCGTGCATCTGCGTTTGTAGAACGGCCAGTAGGAACTCTCTTAAATGACCTGTGATTGGCCAAAGTATCCCCGTCAAGGGCTAGATTTTCTAAAGCCTTTTTTTTTTTTTTTTTTTTTTTTTTTTTTTTTTTGTGCCCATGATCTCAAAAATATACTGCCCAGGAACTACCTCAGTTTTAAGAGCACATTTATAGACACACTTGTCAGAATTCAGATCTTTTTATGTTAGTTTGCAAACCTACAATGTGTCTCAGAATGTGTTTTTGAGTTATTGCTATATTTCACATCTGTCTGTAAAAGGTTTTACTTTTTAGCCGAAATATTTTCCATGATGAACAAATTTGAACCTTAATCTGGCTGATTAATTTGATTAATTGAGGTGTGACTCTGTTGATCGATTTCGGTCCGTTGTTCAACCTCTCTGTCTTTGTGTGCTCAGGTATACTCCTGTGGGGCGTTCGTTTTTCTCCCCTCCGGAGGGCTATTATCATCCTCTGGGTGGAGGCAGGGAGGTGTGGTTTGGTTTCCATCAGTCTGTCCGTCCTGCCATGTGGAACATGATGCTCAACATCGACGGTAAGACCTGAGTGGAGCTGGTGGCCTTCAGCTGTGATTTAAAATGTGCTTTGAGTACATTCATTTCTAAGTGTTATGTATGGGGCTGATAATTTGATGTGGGTGTTCACTGACAGATATAAGGAATGTTATGATGTCTTTAGCTTTACCCAGCAATACTTAATGTATTTGTATGCACACAATCACTGACAATCAGCTACTGATTGTGTGGAAAAACCCACAAAATTTCAGTTTCATTTCCATCAGCTACTGCCTCCTGCTATGCTTAGACTGTAACAGTAGACTCTACAAATGTCCCACTGCCATTGGTTAGAAAACATTATATGTGCTCAAATAATGGTTACATACAGCCTTGAAACACCGCTAATACTCAAATTGAACTTCAGGGATTGTATTCCATTGTGTCTCCTCTAACAATGCTTTTTTGTTGTCACCTGTTAAGTCAGTTGAAATTGCAAAACTCAGTATTTCACAAGGCCTTTTGTCACAAAACCTAGATCTATTAAGGGTGAAGAGGATAGTTGAGATGTCCGCTTGACACAAAGACCGTCTTACTCTGATACAGGGACTTACTGTCATTTATAATACTTGACTGAGATGGTTTGCTCAATAGATGGTGTTTGTTTGTATCCACTCGGTAACATTGAAGAGACTAAGTCACTCTTGTGTAGAGATACTTAGCGCTGTAAATGAGATCAGGACATTCATTAAGGCTGCATGAATGTGTTCTAAAGCTCCCTTTGTTACTTTCCAGTTCTCCAGTTTGACAACTCTCCACATGTGATATACAATATTATGGACTCATTTGGCTTGCGTGCAGTTATTGCTTTGAGGGACTGATTGGCTGAATATTGTCGCGTCTGTTCCACCCCTCAGTGTCGGCCACAGCTTTCTACCGCGCTCAGCCTGTGATCGAGTTCATGTGCGAGGTGCTAGACATACAGAACATCAACGAACAGACCAAACCACTGACGGACTCGCAGCGCGTCAAATTCACCAAGGAAATAAGAGGTAAGTACTCAAAACGCACACGTGTATATGTATATATATATGTGTGTGTGTGTGTGTGTGTGTGTGTGTGTATATGTGTATATATATATATATATGTGTATATATATGTGTATATATATGTATGTATATATATATATATGTATATATATATGCATGCCGACTGTTACCAACAAGGACAAAAGAGTCGATATTAACAGACATGCACACGTTGTATGCACAACTACTCTGACTCGCTGTGTATCAAATATCAGGCAGAGATTACAGATGGGTGTGGGCCTGCAGGGCACATGCATGTTTGTTTTTGTGCAGAATGCAAGAACTAAAGAAGCTGCACCCACTCACACATGATCATGCTGTATACTCATGACGCACACACACGCACACACTCACTCCTTATCCTACACCAATGCTGAACACTTGTTCTTAGCCGCGGGGTGACAAAGGATTGTTTCTCAAATCAGAAAATATGTCCATGAGATTCACACAAGTCCTAAGAACGGGTCTCCTGAATACAGCTTTTGTTCATAACTTGCCGATATGTTTTGAATGCAGGAAAATACTGCTATTTCAAGCAACTCCAGGCTCCGTTTGTCTTCACTCCTCTCTAAATACACAAAGAACCACGAAATAACCTCGCAGGAAATAATGTGATTGATTTATTTTTTTTTTTTTCCGATAGTGTAGAATTTCAGCTGCATATTTTCTACGACAGACGCGTGTAATCTTTCTGAATTCTCCTTTTTGGTCTGTGTTTTGGGCCGAGTCGTGACAAATGTGTAAAGGGAAGCCGCAGAGAGCTGAACACTGTCTGCAGTCGGCTGCCATGTCAGCATTTGTCTTTATCGTGGCCTGAAAACAACAGAAGAGTACGATTCCACCGTGCTAAATTTAAAGATCTCATAATATTTGAAATTGCAGTTGGTCGAAAAATGTCACTGCCTCTTCACGGGCCTCTGTGACAGTTCGCTCTTGTATGTTTGAATTCAACAGGCTTGAAAGTTGAGGTCACACACTGTGGTCAAATGAAGAGGAAGTACCGTGTGTGCAATGTGACACGCCGACCTGCCAGCCACCAGACGTAAGTGTCGACACTCGTCAGCTTGTTCACCATCGTATGTCAGCAAAGGCAACATTGTATGTGTACAGAAATGTCCTAAATAGTTGGATAGATAAAACGAATGAATGAATCCTTTTTTGTGTTTTTGTTTTATATACTCGTGGACTTTGTGTGCTTCGCTCACATTTTCCATTCATTCACAGGTTCCCCTTACAACTTGAGAACGGCCAAGCCATGGAGTGCACAGTAGCACAGTATTTCAAGCAGAAGTACAATCTGCAGCTCAAATATCCACATTTGCCCTGCCTGCAAGTAGGGCAGGAACAGAAGCACACCTACCTTCCCCTGGAGGTGAGAACAAGGCTGTTTTGATGTTTGATATATGAAAAATCATTATTTTTGTCGAGGGTTTGGCAATCCTCACCAATGGGAACATTCTCCCTTTTTAATTTCCTGCTGTGGTCCCTCTTATCTGATTTGTATCTTGGTTGACTTCATGAAATGTTCCTTCCTGCTCTGTAGGTCTGTAACATAGTAGCAGGCCAGCGCTGTATCAAGAAGCTGACGGACAACCAGACATCCACCATGATCAAAGCTACAGCTCGCTCAGCCCCCGACAGACAGGAAGAGATCAGCAGACTGGTGAGTGCGGTTTCCCTCTTGGGATGGGAGGAAGAAATGACATGTGGTTGATTTTCAAGTTCTAGCCAACCGTATGAAAGCAGGCCTAGTCCACACGCACACAGGTATTTTCTCTTTTTATTTAAACGCAGCCTTTGAAAGTGTTTTGGCCTTTCGTTTACACCCCGACTATGTATTAGGTCACTTAAAATGGAAAACTCCGGCCATGGTGAAGGTCAGAAACTCCATTTTCCATGTTGACGTTGAGCTTTTTGCTCGTAACGTCAGTGTGAACTGTTATCATCTTTTGTGACAACGGCAGCATAAATACATCCATGATCGAAGGAAGTGGCCAAATATCCAGCTAAAAGGACTTATTTCATGTGTACATGTACAGTTACTCTTCCTCTATATTGAGGAACAAAGGCGTCACAATGCACTATGGAGGTCACTGCTACATTATTCAACACTCGAAACAGACCCTTCTAGTTTTACAAAAATACCTCTGTACATGTCGACTAGGCCTCAGTCTTTCCTAAATGCCAAATAAGAGAGAAATTCACAAGACATGTCAGTGTACATCTTTTTTTATATATTTGTTCTTTTTTATTTCTCAATCCAATTTTTTCTTCTCCGTAACCTTCTCCTCATTTCCCCAGGTCAAAAGTAACAGCATGGTCGGGGGTCCGGACCCTTACCTGAAGGAGTTTGGCATTGTGGTACACAATGACATGACAGAAGTGACAGGGCGTGTTCTCCCAGCGCCCATGCTACAGTATGGGGGCCGGGTGAGTACAGACACAGGGCGAGACTGTGGCAGGGTGAGTACTGGACGGGGGCTGCACTCTGGGGTTGCAAGCATGACTGGGATCGCACAGGGTGGGGGGACATCGGAGTGAATGCTGGGTAAATACGGGGGGCGGAGATCCAGGTTTGCAGAGGTTTGATTTTTGATGATTTATTGAACAGTGGATTTATGTTTACTTATGAACATAAGGTAACCATAACCCTTAAGTTAACGACTCCCAAGGTGCATTTCTGTAAGAAACATGCAATCAAAGAGCCATAGATTCTGTTATGTTTGCCACTAACGGCAAGCAAAAGCTTAAGATTACACTGTTGTAGTGACAATACGATCTGCACCTAAAATGAACTCACTGGCTCAATTTTAGAAGAATTGTGCAACATCTCTGATTGCTTCTTCTCCATGGTAACAGCGGCTGAGGGTCATGGGTATTGTAGTATTAGGAGAGCCGTCCACTATACCAGACAGATGGACAAACAGGATTAGAAAAGAAGGGATTTTCCTTTTTGTTCAATGTGTAAATTTGAGGGAGCAGAAAAAAAAAACCTCAGGACCAGCGCCGCCTCCTCAATTCTGTATCTCTCTATACAGTATATTTATTGAGGTAGTGACGAGATAAGTATTCCACTTAAGTATATGCAGACCTGGAACTTGCCCCGTGGTGCATCTCTGCAGTCTGTTAAGTGCACCTCTTTAAATACTCTTTCCCTTCAGACGGTGTATATTGCGGTGCAGTAGATAGAGGCCGAGGTTTTTACCTGTTGCATTCAGTAGTGTCTGTAAGTGAAGGAATGGAGAAGAGGAGCAAGTCACTGAAGACTGCTGAGATTCACCCACTGAATCTCAAATCAGCATCAACAGAAGACATACAAATCTGCGTTTTGTCTGGATGAGATACTGGCCTTTGTTCTTCTTGTTCTTTTTTAAAGAAATATAGAAATGCATACCTTTTTGACTCTGACATTTACTGGTTGTTGGATGAGAGCGAGGCTGAATTGAGATTCAAGGATTTTGAATGAATGGATGTGCTTCCAACAGGAGGCCGATAAGACTCTTAGCCACCCAACATTAAAGTAAAGCCTGTCAAAGATTCACTTTTGAAAGCCCATTTATCCCCCATCTGAAAATGAAAAGGTTCATATCAATGCTAAAGGTGCTGGAACACAACACCCCATTCAGAGGCAGCGTTAAATGATTCTTCTAAGACGAGATGAAACTTTATGGATCCCTGCAGCGTAATTGGTTTAGTGTGTGGGCCAGCGTTTCCCTTTATACCCTCTGCTAAATCTACAATTGATCTTTACAGAATTACAGCAGATTGTTGCTTAAAAAACCCCCCAAAAAAACCCAAGTTCTTATATTCCGGTGCCAAGCTTAAATCCCACTATTAGCTGCCTGAACTATACGTTGGTTCATTTACCAAAGATCCTATCACAACACTCTCTTTCTGAAAGGCTTGTTGACTTGCCTGCTGGGATATCGAGTCTAATCGGCTTCCAGTGAAATGCCCTTAAATGCAGACTGAAAGCTTCTCCGTGATCACTTGCGATGAATGAAATAAACTCATTTCATTTTAAAATGGTGCGCTGATGTTTGTTGGACATAGTCGGATCAAAGTATTCACAAAACAAAATACTCCCTGAACCCTCTATGTACAACATGCGAGATGGGAGAAGCAGCTCTTTCCTGTGTAACATGCACTGTGATGGCATTTTGATATTATTGACGACAACCCGTTCTCATTTATTCGGTTCAATCCCGTGACTTTGATTATGTTGAAAATATTTGAGACGATCTTGTAATGAGGTGGAGAAGCTCCTGACTTTTCCTGGCACACCACACTCGGGTAGTTCATTGTGGTCTCTTGTTTTGGAGAATAAAAGCTCTTAATGGCCTTTGGCAAATCTTGTTACCTTAATGGAAAGCCGCTGCCCTTTTGAATTGGTATTCACGATCTCACTCGTAGTAGGAGCACTTAACTAATGAGGTGTCTTCTAATAGATGCACTACTCTCGTTCGCTGTTTATGTCAGGACTCCTGATATGGGAAGTTAAAAAAAACAGGATATTTATGTGCAATAAAGAAATTAGCATTTATCGCTGCTAAATAAGTCTCAGTATGCAATGCATGGACTGTGTATGTCATGCATAGATTAATACTTGTGATGCGTTAGGTTTGCCTGTATATGATATGTCAATCAAAGCGGGGGTTGGGCTGTAGTATCTTTTGTATTGGCTCATCCAACCGGGGGGTTGACTAAGAGGTTAGGGACTCTCTCCGCAGAATAAAACCGTGGCCACGCCCAACCAGGGCGTGTGGGACATGAGGGGGAAGCAGTTCTACGCCGGCATCGAGATCAAGGTCTGGGCCGTGGCCTGCTTCGCCCCCCAGAAACAGTGTCGAGAGGACCTGCTCAAGTGAGTCACGGCATCAACTGTTGTGGTGTCCTGTTTGGCTTTATGATGAGTCCTTTCCCAGAAATGTACAGAAGAAGGGCCAAGCTTGAGGCATGTTTAGAATTTGTCCATTACTTCAGTTTATGACGTAGCCTCATCTGAACTTTGTATTTAGTACTAGTTGGCGTGCGAACACTAAAACAAGATGGTGACCATGGTAAAACTGACACCAGCCTAACAGTAGTATGTTAGCATTTAGCTCACATCCTAAGTACAGCCTCTCAAAGCTGCTTGTGTGATTATGGTAGTCTCTTAGTCTTAATTACAACCTGCAGTTACAATGGTCTTTCTCCCTGCTACGTTGAATTGTATTAGATGTTGTCTGCTTATACTGCTGATTTCTGATGAGCGTTTAATGCTTTTTCAACAGGAGCTTCACTGACCAGCTGCGAAAGATCTCCAAAGATGCTGGGATGCCCATTCAAGGCCAGCCATGTTTCTGTAAATACGCCCAAGGAGCCGACAGTGTGGAGCCCATGTTCAAACACCTCAAGATGTCTTACGTAGGTCTGCAGCTGATCGTGGTCATCCTGCCCGGCAAAACACCAGTCTATGGTAAGAGAGTGACGAGTGACAATTTAGTATTTTAGTGAAATTGCGCAGTGCCTGTTCGGAACAGACACGTATAGACAGAGATGTCTTGCTTTCTAATTAAGTGAGGAAAAAGCTTTTAGATTGAGATCATTTTTGTGTTAGTGAACATGGTTATCTCCATATTTGTCCACAGCTGAGGTGAAGCGGGTGGGCGACACCCTCCTTGGCATGGCCACCCAGTGTGTGCAGGTGAAGAACGTAGTGAAGACGTCCCCTCAGACCCTCTCCAACCTGTGCCTCAAGATCAACGCCAAGCTGGGAGGCATCAACAACGTTCTGGTGCCTCATCAGAGGTCAGCGCGGATTTTAGTCATTTCTTCGTTTCAGTCCAGATGGGAGTCTGGAATGCTTCTTGGCTTTGAATGATGTAGACGGGTCGGATGCTTTCTGAATGCAGATAGTTCTGGTAAATCGTGTGGTGAAGAGCAATCCAAGTTGTAACAATAATCGGCATCATTTTCATATACATTTTTGTCTGGTGCTTAGACTCTGACAATCTAAGTCAGTTTTTTCTCTTCATATATTGATATTTCGATCTTTTTTTCTCACATCATTTTTCTAATATTCAATTTGTAAACCGAGAACAGCGCTGAGAACTAGTGTGCACAGGCCTGTAATGCAAAGTCTCTTCTCTTTTCTCTCTTTTGTAAGATAAGGCGAGATAAAAACCTTAATATCTCGAGGGAAATAGTTTTGCAGCAGCTGCAATAAAATGTGGGCAGAGAGGAAATGTAAAAGTCCAAGATGACGATCATCTTTGCATCCTGTTCTTGGTTCAGGCCCTCTGTGTTCCAGCAGCCCGTCATCTTCCTGGGTGCGGACGTCACACATCCTCCAGCAGGTGACGGGAAGAAGCCGTCCATCGCGGCGGTGGTGGGCAGCATGGACGGCCACCCCAGCCGGTACTGCGCCACGGTGCGAGTCCAGACGTCGAGGCAGGACATCTCCCAGGTTACCACAGTAAGTTTCCACCCCGACTCCTTTTTTAAAATGCATCACTTTGGCACGACCCAGTCTTTGTTGTTTGTTGTTCGATCTGAAGTTCACTTTAAGTTGTGTTTTTAGCAGTGCCCTGCTCCTCCAACCAATCAGGAGCAACTCTTCAGCCAGGAGGTCATCCAAGATTTGACCAATATGGTGCGAGAGCTGCTCATCCAGTTCTACAAGTCCACTCGCTTCAAGCCCACTCGAATCATCTATTACCGTGGTGGTGTGTCTGAGGGACAAATGAAACAGGTGAGGGCTTTGCGGTACTTGCGAGTCCCACAAGTGATCTACTAAGCAAGAATGGCAGCTGTGATTCATTGTGAGAGGAGGCTGTCAAAACCTGTATGTAGTTTGGATTTGCACCTTATTGTTATCTCAGACTTTTATATTGCACACTTTTATATATTCACACATATCACTTTGTATTGCAACAGTTTCCCTCGGCATAAATACAGTTTTATCTTAAAGATGACGCGCTGCTTCAGTCCAAAAATGGTGACGGCGCCACAAGAAAATGCAATGCTATAGTAGTATATCAAGGCAACGTGTTGCATAGGATACCTTTTCAAGTGTGTGTGTATGTCTTTTGTTTGTATTTTCAGGTGGCGTGGCCGGAGCTGATAGCCATCAGGAAGGCCTGTATCAGTCTGGAGGAGGATTACCGGCCGGGCATTACCTACATTGTGGTTCAGAAACGTCACCATACTCGTCTCTTCTGCTCTGACAAAGCCGAGAGGGTCAGTAGGAGTTCACCCTTCTAAGATGTGTGGTATTTAGTCGCCTTCTATTGTACAACGCCGTGTTGTGCGAGTCTTTACTATAATCCTAACTGATCATCCTCTACAGGTGGGGAAGAGCGGGAACGTCCCAGCAGGCACCACGGTGGACAGCACCATCACACACCCGTCCGAGTTCGACTTCTACCTGTGCAGCCATGCTGGGATTCAGGTGAGGGTCGCACACGTCATAGTTGAGGTTTTTACGAAACAAAAGCTGTGCGGTAGATTCAAATATTTCAATTTCGTAAGCAAACTAATGCAACTATGCATGTTGTCCAGCTCACTCCAGTTCCCCAAGTCTGGATTTAGCACATTTACACAAGAAAAGTTATGAATTATTGTTACAGCCCATTATTTCAGTCTCTCTTCAAGGATGGAGCAATTTTTATCACGATAATGATGCTTAATGACAATAAACGGCCTAAATTTGATGCGTCGTTGACCCATCAGAAGGTTTGGCTCATATTTAAAGTGATACACTGCCCACAAATGTCTTCAGTATGAGACGCTTGTTCCCTGTAAATTTACAGGAGGGCTGTATAATGGGGCTGCAGACAGACCCTTTCAGTGGTCTGTGCACATTACAGCATATTACTGTGTCACCAAGTAAGTAAAGAGCACTTCATATGAAATTGTCAGGACAGTATTGACACGTTACGTCCCTGCGTCCTCCCTCAGGGAACCAGTCGTCCGTCCCACTACCACGTCCTGTGGGACGACAACTGTTTCACTGCCGATGAGCTGCAGCTCCTCACCTACCAGCTGTGCCACACCTACGTCCGCTGCACGCGCTCCGTCTCCATCCCAGCACCGGCCTACTACGCCAGGCTAGTGGCTTTCCGAGCCCGCTACCACCTGGTGGACAAAGACCATGACAGGTGAGGCAGCCCTGGATATCTGCAAAGCACTTTATAACATTTGTTTGAGGACAGAGACTGGACATATTACCTACCAGAACAGCTCTCCTGGTTCCTGACAGTCAAACTAAGCTCTTCTCTCTGTCTTGCAGTGCTGAAGGAAGCCATGTGTCGGGCCAGAGTAACGGCCGAGACCCCCTGGCGTTGGCCAAGGCAGTTCAGATCCACTATGATACCCAGCACACCATGTACTTCGCCTGAGCTAGCGAGCATGTCAGCCAGTCCACCCGCGGATTCCCTTTCTTCTTCTTCTGTCTTTTTAATCTCTTATTTGCCAGTCTCTCTCTTCTTGTCCCACATCTCTCTCTTTCTGGTCTTGTCTCTTTCTCTTCACACTCACTCTACATTTTCTGAATCTGCACCAAAGCGGCTCTCGGACAGGGGGGGAGGGGGGGTGGGGGGGACCTGCTGTGTCTCAATATGTCCAGCAGGTTGTTTTTTTAATTTCAAGGAACAATCACCAACCAGCGTTCCCAATCGAGCCGCCTCTCAAACCAGCAATCAAGCACTGCAAACCTCGAGGGGTTTCCAATGCACAAAAGGAGAACGAAAACAAACCATACACACGTATACTACAAGTTGAGCCATTATTTTTGAGTTTGTTTTTTCTATGTGAATGTCTACACTCTTGTGTTTGTAAGATACACTGAGCACGGGAGTGGACTGGCACAATGTGTGTCGGTCAGCGCAGCTCTTTAGCTCTCCCAGCTAAGCAGGACTCTTATCTACTTTTACCTCAAAGCCCCTTTGGGCAAAATCTGTCAAGTCTTGGGTTTATTGGGTGGTTGGGAGGGAACTCTACATGAAAAGAGATGGAGGGGAGTCGACCTTTTGAGAATGATATATATATTTTTGTTTTCCTTTTTATGAGTGTGTGTTTGAAACTTTTTCTCCTTTTACGGTCTTTAACAAGCGAGGTGACCTGGGTGTCCATGCCCATTACTGTTTTCCTCCCATCTTAGCGAAGAAGACGCGAGTCTGTACGTGTGCGTGCGCATCTCTGTATATACATGTACTGCTGTATGAGTGTGTGTGTGTGTGTGTGTGTGTGTGTGTGTGTGTGTGTGTGTGTGTGTGTGTGTGTGTGTGTGTGTATGTTTCATGGCAGGCCACTGAATTGTAAAGGGAAATCAAGGAGATAACTGCTGTAAATGCCTCAGATTTGTTGTTTTTTATATTCACACATACAGTACATATAAGCATATATTTACATCTATAGAGCAACTTTGAGACATATGACTTAAACGGGCCTCCTGGAGGCTGCTGTGGGTATTTGTAGCAGCCCTGGGTCACTTGTTGATTGGAATGCTTTGAGTTACATTTTTCTTTTTTAAACGTTTGGGGATTTGCACATTTGGGAGCCGGTTGCTGATTTTGTGCCTCAAAGTGTCATTGTATCCCAGAAAAAGGCAACTAAATCCATTTCAAGCAGCAAGTGAAGTCAGGTCTGACTGTGTAGCAGTGGTAACCGTGGTCTGGCCCGAGGCTGGCTCAGCTTCGGGACCTGTTGAATGGCTGAAGGCATTAAACGCAGAGTATGGTCTTTATCAGCCTTGCTGTCTGTGTCAAAAGCAGGATCTTATTTTTCTTTGGACCTGATTATCTGAAAGACTATATGATGACACTGCTGGACGTTGCATTTCATTTTCTTTGTTTTGTTATAGATGTAGTATCAAGGGCCGGAAACCAACGTAGTTTTTTGAGGTCTCCTTTGCTAATATTGGCCAATTCATTGCACTGACCCGGGACGCTAGGCAAGCAACAGAGGGCACTCTCAATCTCTCTTAACTTTATGCATTTATACATACGAATCAACAAAGCAGATTTGTAAAAGTTTAATATAAGATGTTTTGTGGTTATCTTAAAAACAAACAAAAAAACCCCCCAGTTGTTTAGAATTAGTAGTTTACCATGGATGTTGTTATCGTTGTCAATGTTGTTACTATCGTGATGAAATGTTATGGTCGGCAGCGAAGCCAGTGATCTATAGTTACTAGTGCGACTTCAGGAATAGACATCAGTTGTTGAGCTGCAGGTTAGGGCGCAGAGCTTTGGGTTTGGACATTCTTTTGTAGCATTCTGGCTAACGGTGAGAAGAAGTAGGCCCCCGGGGTGGATGAATCCATGCTTCCTCTGTTGGTTCTGATGTGCGAGTGAAACGCAGCGGCAGATTGGAGTTATTGTGTAGCACTCGGACTGGTAAATCAGGTCTGCAGCTGTGTACGTCTCTCAGCTGGTATCGGTTGGTTTTGATCAGATAGATTGAGACAATCGGGGATTGTCATCAGAATGAACCTAGATTAAGGGATTTGTTTAAAAAAAAAAAAACGGTTTGCGATAGGAAATGAGTTGAATTTTTAGACTTTTTAAAAATGGTTTCTATTACTCTGTGTATTTGAAGTATACCCACCTTAAAGTCTCTGCTATTTGACGGTGTTTGTCTCATATTTTTATGCATTTTGAACACTGGATTAAATGAATTGACAATAAGCATAAGCACTGCCCATGGACCCCCTCCCCCCTGTGCAAACTGTCACCATGGAGGCCATGGCTCGCTGTGGTGATGGCTGCACACGTGGTGCCCCCTTCAGTCGCGATCGGGTGAAGCGTTTTGGAGAACCGGTCGACGTGCACGCCTCATCAGGAGGGGACCGCTCAGTGAAAACCCTTTTGTAATAAACCACCCGTAAAGCAGCAGGTTTACTATGAATGAGTATGAGCACCTGCCTGTTGAAGGCGTGGGCGTTGGCAGCGGACAAGAGCAGAGAAGCAGGGTGGTGGAGGAGGAGGAGGAGGAGGAGGAGGGGGGGTAGGGAGGGTGTCGTCCAGGCATTGCATGCAATAAGTTCTAGTCTGTTGAAAAGGGGGGGGGGGGGTGGGGGTCAGTTTTTAAAACGTGCACTAGTTTCACCAAGCCGCGTGGGCTGTGATTGAACATTCATGTGGCATCTTGGACGGGGAATAATTTGTCCTTAAACTCGTCGTCCGATAGATGAGCACTCCCTTTGTTTGTAACATGACATTGCAAAGCAATATTTACCCAGTTGTAATTTTTCAAATGTGGAAAAACAAAGCTATAATTCTACTCATTGTGGTTGTTGGTCTCTCACTATTGTGTATCTGTACTTTAATTTGTTGTTTTTTTTCTTTTGTTTTTTTTGCTTGTATCAATCAGTGGGAATGTGCATTTGGTGGAATAGTTACGTAGGCTTTAGACAATTTTCTTTAAAGTAACAACATTTAGACTTTGCTTGCCTGCATGCCAGAGTTTTGTCCTTTTAACAGAAAAAAAGTTTTTGGGAATCATATTTATTATGAGAAAGGAAAAAAAAAAAAATGCTTTTTGGGGGGGTGGGGGGTTGAATGTTTATCAATTTAGTGGGACTGTTTTAGGCTAGCAATATCTGTCAAGTCTCTCTTAAGATGCTTTTTAAAGATTCCTACACAAATGTCAGTGATTTGGGAGGTACAAGCTCTTCTCTGAAGGGGGGGGGGGGGGGGGCTCTTTGCATCGCGTCCATATTCAAACGAGGTACTTTCTTCAAACGTGGACCCGTTAAAGACCCAACCCCTCTTCTCTTCGCCAGGTTACCGTAGTGAGTATCTATTTAGTCTCCTCGTTCCTGGTTTGTACCTGTGGCCATGCCTCTTGGTGGGGGGGGGGGGGGGCTCTCCTGTCTCCATGGCAACTCTGCTGACCCCTCACAAATGCACTTCCTCTTTGTGGAGGGGTCCCCATGGCATCAAGGGAGCAGGATTACCTCTTTTTAACCTTTTTAAAAACGATCCATAATTCTTTCTGTGCCCCGATAGAGAGCATGAATTATTTTTAAATTCCTCTCACTTTGATATATTGTTATATCTTTACGGATTTGTAATTTGACATTGTGTATTGTGTATGTTCATTTTTCTTTTCCCTCTTTGGTTCCTTTTGTTTTTGGGGGGTTGTTATAGCTCTGCTCTGTTCATTTTGTTTTGTTTTTCTGCTAGTGGTCTCTGAAGCTGCGTGTGAGTGTCTGACAGCAATAGAATCACAGAATTGAAGCGTTCCAATTCCGTGATTGGAATGCTCCGATTCTGTGAATGGACGGAACCCTTTCTGACCGGTTGTGAGGGGGCGGGGCATGTTCTTGCTCCACCCCCCCCTTACAGAGAGCCATTCACTCGCTGTTATTGCTTTTTTGTGACATGTTCAAATACTTTTTTTTTTTTTTTTTTTTTTTTAGCCTGCAGGGAATTCTTGTGTTTATGTGCAAAGTAATAAATTGGTATTTTATGCCTATAAACGTAGCCGTTGTGTTCTCGTCATTGATAGGACTCCTACAGTGTGTCCTGATTGACTGTTTAACACCAAGGTCTGAGTGTGCACGTGTCTTGTCACTAGATGGCATTCTTCACCAGGGGACGTACATGGGATCACAAGAGTACTAAGAACAGTGAAACATTAATGATCTATCCTCTTTCTCGCCTTGATGGTTATCTTAGAGCAGCTGAACGATGCATGAAGATATCTAACTCTCTTTACACACCTGTGTTCTGTCCACAGTGACCAGCGTAGAGGAGTTGTTAACCTGCAGGTTAACAACTCCTTCTCTTTACACTGAGATAGTGTATGGACCTATGGGCTTTACCACACTAGAACACGTGTATACTGGTGCTCGGGGCCTAGGCGAGTCAAATGCTAAAAAATGTATTAATGAAGCTGCCGGTACTCGGGCAAAACAAAGGAAGGAATAGGCTGTTCTGTGTTACTTAATAATACATCTTTAGTGCTTTATCAATCTGTAACCAAAGTCCACTGCATTTACAAAGTATTCAAATTATCCCCTTACATTTTTCTTTTTACTAGATCATACTACAAAGAGCTGCAGTGGGACCTGCCCCCCCCCCCCCCGGTGCCTCAGGTAAAAGAGGTCATGCAGTCAGCTGGTATGGCCTCTCTAGAACGAGAATTCATGGGATTCCCAGTAATTTCAATATAGTTGTAAGATGTCATTAAACCTAATGTCATTTCCCACGTGGTGCTAATGTATTCTCATGACAGTGAATGCCATGCAGCCTTACAATCGATAGCCATCGTTGGTATGTGTCACCTTCCTCTGCTTCCCTTTTGTGAATCATCCCGTGTCCTGGCCGGTTGTCATGACCACCGTTGCCAAGGAGAGCGGAGGCTACAGAAGAAAGGAAACCCGAACCTCGGATCTTGATGCCGTGATATTTAATTCATCGGCACACCGAGGGTTCAGCGTAATGCAGGTGGAGCGAGAGCGCTCTCGTGTAGAAGTGACGTTTCACAATGCGAAGACAAAAGAGGGGCTGTCGGATCCTTCTGTTACAGCCAAGCTCTGTTTTCTTTCTCCTCCTCGAGCTGTCATGCAATAACCAAAATAAATAAACTGATACAGACCAGCCAGTTGACGTTTCAGCCACAATTCTGTGAAATGTAATGAATGACACTAAACAAATCGGATAAAACTAAAAAGTCAAGTGTCAGAATTCAGAGTTTTATTTTTTGTCCAGATGACACAATCATACAATACTTTTTTTTTCTTTTTTTAAACCTGTGGCTTGTCAGCATTTCAACCAGTCGTTGGAGACTAAACAAAAAGACCTACGTCCCCTTATGTGAAGCTGTTTCTCCCTTTCATTGCAGACAAAAAGGGGGTAAGTGAAAGCTCCTTTTAAAACATGCCAGTTTGTGTGGTCAAAGCAATACAAAGTGTCTAATCCTCATTGTAGAGACACCCCCCCATGTTGTCTTTGTGTTAACTGATCCACCTACAAACGGCGCTCCATCCTCGGCCATCCCTCCCTCCCGCCTTTTGTTATCTCACCCTCTTTTGCCCTCTCCCTCCCGCAACGTTTTTTGTTTTCCTGGGGTTCATTGTTGCTCTGGCAGGTTTGACTGTAGAGACTGCAGTGCTGAAGATGGGAGGCGGTGAACAGATTATCTACTTACCCACAAGTCTCGCTATACGGCCCTGATTTGTTATCGGTTACCCTTGTCTGGAACCAGGACTGACCCATTTGGGCTTGCGTTGCTACCGGAGGAAGCGGTTGGGGGCGGGTGAAGCCGAGCAGCAGGGTGAAGCCGAGCAGCAGCTGAAGTGGCCTCGTCGAGGCTTAGACCTCAGCGCCGTTCATCGACAACAAGGAGATACTTCAGCTGGCAGCAGCAGTGTCTGATGACTAGTCCTCTGGAAACCTGTGCTTTCTTTTTGAATTAGAGACGGATTTAAAAACCAGTCTGCTGCGAACTCTTTGGGGGGGGGGGGGAAACCCTGGAATAACCTCTTGATTGACTCTTAAACAGCCGATTGTTCATCTCAACGGTACGATTGTCTCGTTCATTCCTTGAGGACCAAATATTGAATCTCTGTCGACGAGGTAAAAATTTTTGTTCCGTGTGATCTCCCTTTTTTAACCTTGCTGTGACAGGATATACTCATAGCTGCATCGGTGGCCTTGAACCCAAGTATCGGGTTGTATCGGGCTGATCCATCTCTGTAAGGCTACACCATACCAGGAGTGTGACACTGAAGCACACTGCAGCTCAATAATTGGCCCTCTGGATTTGAACCGGAGCTGAAGGCAAAGAAACTTCCACTGGGGGAAAAAAAGAAAAGCTGTCTGGCTGGCATCCATTTCATCCACAAGGCCGATCGATCCCGCTACCGTCGGCTGCCACAGGTGGCTGCACAGCTATCGGCTACTCAATAATGCATTGACTCAAAACAAGGGATGAAGAGGAGGAGAGAGTGCCTCTAATCCTTTTGGGGGGGGGGAGAAAAGGTGCATGACTGGAGAGAGAAAGCGAGTGATTATTTCTGAGTAATGGTGATTTGAGGCCACGTGGGAATTAAAAACAAGTGAGCAGATGTTGAAGAGGAAAAGGAAAAGAGAAGAGAGTGGCTGCTGACAAAGTGGCTTTGGGGCAAAGGCCGTAGGAAGCGTGTCCAAGCCACACAGGAAGGGGACAAGGAAACCAAAGGAGTAGACTTTGAATACCACAAAGAAGGATAACTAACGAAATAAGAGACGACTGTAGTGAACAAAGACCTGCGATTCCTCAAAGATTGGTCTAAAAAAAAAAAAAAATTTATATATATTTGTCATCATGGTGAACACCGGCATGCAGCTGATCAGCTTCACCTGCGCGGTGACGGGCTGGATCATGGCGATCGCCGTCACGGCGCTGCCCCAGTGGAAGGTGTCGGCCTTCATCGGCAGCAACATCCTGACTTCGGAGATCAAGTGGGAGGGCATCTGGATGAACTGCATCTACCAGACCACCGGCCACATGCAGTGTAAGACGTACGACTCCATGCTGGCCTTGCCCCCGGACATCCAGGCGGCCCGCGCCCTCATGTGCCTGGCCATCTTCATGGGCTGGCTCTCCTGCACTGTGTCCTGCTGTGGCATGAAGTGCACCACCTGCGCCGGCGACGACCGCCGCGCCAAGGCGGGTATCGCGCTCTCCGGCGGGGTCCTCTTCATCCTCACCGGCCTGTGCGTGCTGATTCCCGTCTCCTGGACCGCCAACACAGTCGTCCAGGACTTCTACAACCCCAACGTGCCGCTGATGCACAAGCGGGAGCTGGGTCAGGCCATCTATCTGGGCTGGGCGTCCGCCGTCATCCTCATGATCAGCGGAGCGGTGCTGAGCAGCACCTGTCCCCTCATGGAGAGGAGCGGCAGGTACCGCCGCGGCTACATCGGCCGGAGCTTCGCCAACTCGCCCGCCTCGGCACCGGATCCCCCGAAACCCATCACGTCTAATAGTGTACCATTAAAAGAGTACGTATAGGAAGAGGTGGAGGGAGAACCAGTTAAAGGGTTGATGCTGTTATTTTCCTAAATGTACTCAAGTTTTAAGTCTGTGAATTTTAAGCTTTAAAATGAAATATATATATTTATTAATATATCCATCCTGTATTTTGTATATCTCCTTGTAATGTTAAAACGTGTCTTTGGTACTTTGACGTTTTGTTCGCTGCGCTATGATTAACAGTAGTGCCTGAAGAAAGCCCATCGCCTGTATCGTCAAATCCAGTTTGACCGTCGTGGTGGCTTTAATGATGGCCTGTGTTGTGAAGATTGTGGTGAGTTGCTCAGCAGCTGTTCTCTGACATGTCGTTACCCCCTTCGTTTGTCACATAAAGCCTTGACTTGATTGTGCCTGCATCGAACGTGTGAAATAAAACCAGTTTGTTACAGAGTGCTTCACTCACTGCGTTGTGTAACCGTCTTTGTCCCTTTGTGTTCTGGTTGTTGCTCTAAAGTACATTTGGTTTGGGCCATGACAGGACGCCACAGGGTCATTTTTTTTAAAGTAATTTCCTCATGTCCTTATAAAGTCTGGTCCATGCACACACCTCCCATCCAAGGCCGCGTCTAGGGACATTTATTTAACAAAATAAAAAATCTGGTCATGTCCACGGGGTATACATCCATGTAGTTCTGCATGTTTGCTCTTCTCTTCTAGCCCCGTCGTATAAAATCAAGTCCGATTCAGAAGCTCAGAGTTCCACCTGTGTCGCTTTTACTCTCTTCATTGGGACTCGGTAAAGAAGGACACTTTGCAAAGTGTATCTGAAAGAAGACAGAGAAGCAATTAGTTCACCTACAAATCTTTTTGCCCCCTCCCTTCCACTGCTAACACTGACAGCTAATGAAACAGACATAGATTTGGCAAAGCGTTGGCCTCTGGTCAGCTTGTATTAAAACGAGTTATATAAACTGACAGACTAAACTAAAATGCTAGAGAAGGTAATATATCAAACATGTTTCTGGCATTCCTGCTTTAGGATTCTAAAAAAAAAACAAAAGGATACTGCTGCTCCAGAAAACATGACTTTTCATAGTTTGGCTTTAATCGATGACAATACACAAATCTACCAAAAACCTTTTCAATACTTGATAGTGGCCAGACTATTTTAAACTCCATTTACCTGTGATGTGGTCCTCTGCACTGGGACACTCCAAGGATTTCCATCTTTTGTGAGCAGATTCTAAAAGGGATAGATCATCTGCCCTCAGAGTCAGCAGCAGAGTCTTCCTCCTCAGAAATCTGAGCGCATGAATTTAGGTAAAAATATATATATTTTTTGAAAGACCCCAAACCCCAATGCAAACGTGAACAAAGGATACTGCTGCCGATAGTGCCGCTCGGCATCCTGCAGCCACTCCAGCATGTCGGACACTGAGGGGGCGGTGGCCGAGCGCTCGGTTACGGCGAGCAGGTCCAGACTGTCTGTGCTCTGCTCGTAAAGCTGGAAGACTGCAGAGACCTGGTTACTGATGGAATCCCTCACGGACTGTAGAGAAGACCTGAGGGAAAGAGATAGGATGGATGCCATGGGTCAAAATCCATAATGCAGTTGATTTTTTTTTTCTGTGGCAGAATAGAACGAAGTAGCTATGAATAGTCTCGTCGGTCATCTGCACCGCACCTCTACGTAAAAGACGGTGCGAGGAACGGGGTGTGATGCCGATTCAGACTGCAATGTCGCCGTCATTCTACTGGGTGATGGCACTTATTAACAGTATGTCGCTGATGTTTTATACAGCTTCCCACTGCCAGAGTGGTAATTCTTACTGCTGCATGATATTTGAGTGATTCCCTGTTACACTGGTAGATGCCACGTTGAACTGAGGATGTGTCGATGGTCTCGTGTTCTGTCGTCACATGCCAGCCCAAAGTGATACCTGCTAGTAAAACAAGTGTGCCATAATATTTGTGAGTGACGTAATCCAGCAAAAATAGTAGCAGCATACCAATGATCAACCGTGACATCGCCAACTAAAACAGACTAGCACGCCAATAAGCAGGTGGGGGGGGGGGGGGGGTCGGTAGAGCCCCATAGCTCACATATGCCCAGAGACCCTCTAGCATGTAGAGCTGGCCCTGCATGCCTGCTGTTAAAACAAGTGATTATTAAGTAACCGCAGTCTGCTAGATGCCAAAAATAAATGTGTAGATCTGTGTGCATCATCACTGCAGTCTTGCAGGCTTCATTTGTGTTGCACTATTTACTTACGTCTTCTCGTTGAGCTTGCCCAGCACCGTATCCGTGGCTTGAGAGAGTTTAAAACGCAGCCGTTCCTCCAGGTCAGGAAAGTCTCCGAGCGGCGTGTTGGAGATTTGGACGTTGGAAAGCGCTCGCGACTGCTCCGCCAAGTTCCCGAGAGACCCCATCAGAGGGCTGCAATCGGCCAACACACTCTTCCATACTTTCTGGTTGCTTTCGAGAGTCTGGAAGCTTTTCCTCAGCGCTTGATGAAGTGACGTTAGCGCAGGTTTGGACATTTCAGATGTTTTCGTTTGACCACAAAATTAAAGCCGCGCGTGCCCAATAAACGGATCTTAGTATTTCAATTATTGTAGTCAGTTTTTTTGATCAACAGACTACTTTCCCACGTTCAACCATTTAAAAGTGAGGTAATATTAGCCGCTAATAACATCTCTCCCTACCATGCTGCGTTGCCTGAACCCACTTCCGTCCTCCTGATGTCAACACTGACGTTTGGCGCTACAATTGGTCGAGAACCATTTTTCAGTGACGTAAAGCAAACGCGAGTTGTAATTGGCTGAGTTTAGGTCCGGCCCCTCCCCGCGCCGACATTTGAAAACTGCTTTGTGAAGAAAAGAAGGGTGTCCGACGAAGAACAAAAAACATATACAGGTAACTGTTAATAAAATATGTATCAACAACTCATTATTAAATGCGTGCGTGTGAAGGAAACTGACAATAAAGCAAGTCAGTCAAACTACGAGCTAGCGTTAGCAGAACAAGTGACGTTAGCTTTAACCGTTAACTGTTAGCTTGCTAACGTTAATTAGCTCAACTACCAGCCAGCCGCATGTCGGTGTATATGCTTTCATCAACTTGGTTGAATTATAAAGCGTTACTTTGTATCCTGTTGATATTACTGCCTCATGTTGGTAAATGTGCTTTGTTTCCGCTGTCTGTCCGTGTAGACATGGCTCCCAGGAAAAGGACGACCAAACAACGGAAGATCAACCCCAAAACGAACAAGCTGGAGGCTTTTCTGGATGATTTCGACAGTGAAGGTGAATATATTTCTCTTGTTTTTTTTGTCTCTGCAGCTTCTTCAGCATACATGGCACTTTGTAAAGCAGTGCTCTGTGAAATATCCTAAATACATAGCATTTTACCACCAATCTAAGGCAGGCCCGCTGTATGTTGCTGGGTACAAGCTCCTCAGGACCATTCCAGTGGTGTTGGTATGCAGAATGAGCCCTTTCATTCAATGCTATATCATTACAGAGGGCGACACAGATATAGACACTGGATGAATATTGTATGATATACATACATACACATCCATTATTAAAGAATTGTGACCAAGATATGTACTGAGCCCGACGCTGTACTGCTAACTCAATATATACTAATACTGATGTAGGTTGTCTGTAGCAGACTGAAATCCGTCAATAGTATCCATCGGGTTTATATATCATTGTATTATCATTACTGATGCATCGTCATGTGAGCCAGTTTGAACTACGACTGGGTTGTGTAAACTAAAACTTCTTGCTGTGTTTTCACAGTGAAGACCAGAGTTGGATATATGAAAGAGAAGATCAACCAGCTGCTGAAAGATGTGGACAACAACTACAACATGGCAATAATTAAGCTCCCCAAGGCTGTCAGACAGATGACCTGGTTGGAGCATTTCAGTGAGTTGACACAATGAAACCGGGTGTTATTTATATCATATAAAATGAGAAAGCGTTGCTTATATATCTTTTTAAACATAATTGAATGAAAAACATTTGCCCCATCTCTTTGTAGGGACTGAGAAACCAACATCCCCAGAATTGGACAATATAAATGTGAGTTGATTATCTTTCTCATGATCTTACATCATGTATAATGATTCACAATGTGTCACAAGTTTCATAATCTGTGGAGGCCCGCCCTGTGCTGTACTAAACATCCGTTCTGTTCTTGATTCACGTCTATTCGTCAACAGAGAGACGAGGAAGCTGCTATTGTTGAAAGCGTTGTGGCCGAGGACCACGCAGTCCTTCTGAAATCAGTCAAGAAAAGTATGTTAAAACTGCCTTTTCAGTTTTCTTTTCAAGGCAGGACACCCCAGGCAAACAGTGTTTCATTCACTGGTCAAATCTTTGAGAGTTTGGGCTATTTTGCTTCTGTAACATCTGTCACACTAGTGGAAAGAAAACATCCCAAATACACATTTAAGTGTTTATCTCCACTTCAGCAGCACTTGCATACACCAAAATTTCCAGTTTCATTCCAATCTATATTCTGGAGTTTTTTTTTTTACAGAGGAGTCTGTTCATATATTATTCATAGCCAGATTTATAGAAAGTTTCATTCCAAAATAATTCATTTTTTTTATGGCTGTTGACAGTATTTTCTGAAACCTTTGACTCTAATGTATCTACAAAATAATTTAGCGCCTGGCTTTATCCAATGTTCCAGTTTCTGTTCTGGAAATGTGTGCAAATCAGCAGATATTTAATAACACAATGCCTTGTTTGCATATTTAAACATAACATTTCAGAAAATATAAATAAAAACTGCTTTAATGTAAGTAATGAACCGGGGAGGTTTCATGGGGGTATCTATGAGTTCATTTTCTTTCTCCTATTAACCCGGGGTGTCTCCCCGTAGGTATCAACAATGTATTGATGCTACTTTGGACCGATATAGACTGAACAAATTCCTTCACTCCAGTCAAGAATTTAAGGTTTGGAAAATGATCTCATCCTGTTAATTTTGTCTCCAACTCACAGCATCAAAGAAAAAAGGTGGCACCAAATACAGGTCAGGGGATGAAAACACCCCGAGCACAACACGGAAGGTAGTGGCTGGTTCTTTTCTTTCTCTCCATTCAAACATGCATATGAGGAAGAAAACACAGCGGAGTGTTTGAGAGCATCACTGATCATAAATATCAGAGTGGCTGCCACTTTATGTGTAACTGCTTGTTCCTGATTCAGGGGAAAGCAACAAGGAAACCTCCAACTACATCAAAAAGAGCAAAGGCGCTGGCGGTCGCCATGCAGAACACCTCGATCAGACGGTGAGACTTTACTTTCGTTATCTCGTCTCTTCTTGCACGTTCAGCGTCTTCGATGATGTCGGACCAACACGTCTGTCTGGTTTCAGATCAAGCAGGAAGGCGTTGGTCACTCCTGCCAGGAGCATGCTGAACTCTTCTTTGATGATGGGCCCCACCCCCCTCATCACCCCGCGCTTCGACCCAAGGTGAGCAGGCATTCTGGTTCCAGCTGCCGGTTGTTATATTGAAACACTACTGCTTTCTCCTTGTTACTGCAACAAAGGATGATTCAGTCCCTGTGAATTAATGCAGCTCATATCAGTTTATTTGCACCAATGTAAAGTCTAATAGTTGAGGTTAGATGTCTCTGTCCAAATGATGTGATGAATAAAAACAGAGAGCATCATGGGAAACTGTCTCCTAAATATAAGCAAGTGCATGTTTAAACAACTAAAATATTATATCAAATCTCTGGATGATTTTTAAAACGCTTGGTTTTTTATAAATCTGATCTGTAAGTGGATTTAGCATCTTTTTTATATGTATTACATTATTTGCGGCACTGGAGACTTGCTCTCGCAGCTATCTCACTAATTTGAGACAAACGCAGCTGTAACGGAGTAACTAGTGCAATTTGAACTCACCTGGATCTTCTTTTTTAAATCGGAGACGTCACGCAGCCAGGGGCTTCATGGCACTCACCATTCAAGCTTTGTTTCCTCAGGCTGCCTAAGACCCCCGCTGTGAGGAATCCCCGCCACAAAGAGAGGGTTTACAGCATTTCAGTCAACGGCTCTCCCATCGCAGCAGGAAACGAGGACATCGTCATCAACCTCCCCATCGGCAACGGAGAGGTACGACATTAATTACCAGTTAGGCTGCTGCTACTGTCGTTTCAATAGAACAGTTCATTACTTACTGCAACACGATACTCTATGACATGATAATACTTTAAGTACGTGTGTTAGGCCTGTTTTTATGGTTACTTAAACCATTGTGTTATAGTTACTGCATGTCTTGTATTATGTTGATCCAGAGCGTCCAGCTTCTGGCCAGTCAGATAGACTCTGTGGACTTGTCTCAGCTTGATGAAACCGCTCTGAAAAGCATTCGGCTGCTGCAGGTAAGTTCATCACTTGTGTGGTATCTCTGTGGCCCTGTTTTGCTACACAATTTAGTGTAGCATTAGATGTGAAATATTTGCGCATGCATTTATTGTCATTGTTTTTTTTTCCCCCACTTCTTCACAGAATCGACTCACAACCCTGTGTGCAACAGCAGAGTGACCCGACTTGTACATTACTTTTTTACTTATTTTATTTGTCCTGCAAGCCCTGTAAGACTGTTAACTCTGCAAATATGATTTACTGCTCATTCTTTGATTTGTAAGTACACTCTAATCTTACATTTTAGTGTGTGTGTGTGTGTGTGTGTGTGTGTGTGTGTGTGAGAGAGAGTGAGAGGGTTTACTGGGGACTGCAATGTGTTGGTTGATAAGAGCAATAAGGCAGCATTTCTCCATAGAGGTTTTACTTGTCTGTGCTTTCTCTCCAGTTGTAACCTGTCCTCAGTATAAAAGCTGTGGACATTAGACCAAAATATTGACGTAAAAGCTGTTTCAATACTTATTTCTCCTGCTGATGATCACTCACAATCTTGGTATTTGCTTTGACACCTTAATATGGTTTTACTTCAATGTACATCATTATATATATTTATGGGAAACTAATAAAACGTTGTTGTGCTGCAGTACACCGCTGATCTTTGTTTAGCTCATGGTGGCTGGCTGCTTGATAGAGTGGCTCTGCATTTTTGCTACCATAGCAGTTATTTTCCTCTACAGCTGAACACGCTCTTGATTTTGCTTGTGTAAGAAGTTCCTCTTGTCCTTTTCGCGACTTTGTTTTTCGCAGAGGGACGTGGGGGGGGGAGGGTCACGTGGTGTGCTGTTGGCAGGAAGTGGCAGTCTGTCCTGCTGCTGGCACACAAACCTGCACTCTGACCTTCGGGGACATCATAACACTGCCAATTAAGAGGCTCGTTAAGCTTCGTTAGGCCTGATGAGCTCGTTAGGGTTTCCACCTGGGATGATTGTGGGTCAGGCCGGGCCTCACCGTGGGCCCTGACAGACAGCTGTAACTCTTTGCTATTCCCGCTGGATTCTCGTGCTTTATATGCTACCAAGCCACGGCACGGGGAACTCTGTGCCCCCCAGCTGAAAGCCGGGCCCCGGTCCCATCCATCTTAAGCGCTTTATCATCTGCTGTCTCTCGCCTGCAAACTGTGTTGCAGAGGTAAAAAACAACAGAAAACCAAGCTCTGCATACCCACAAACGACAGATGTTGTGGTCAGCGGTGCGTGCAGTTCAGCTCCCTCGTTAGCGGAGCACCGAGCCCTCGCGCACCTGCTCTACGTATCACAGAATTTTCCTACTTTTGCCTCTGAATGTATTGGATCCTTTTCTCTTTTTTTCTCCCTCCATTCTCTAGGTCGGTGGAAAATTGCCATTTTGCACGGATGGCTTGGTTTTCAGTAAGCATGCAGGCAGTGGCGCAGTGACGGGTGCGGTATGGATGGGGCGGATTTTGAGGTCACAGAGCAACACTGCTACATAAATCATCCGCCGAGATGTTCAGGATGAGGGACTGGAACCTGAGATAGTGGAAGGGAGACGCACAGTACAGAGAGCCTTCAACACAAGCAACTCTGCATTTCTGTCTATTCTGTGCAGTCCAAAGAAAATGAGATTTAATGCAACACATTCATGCAAAATGGGTTCATTAACACCACAGCAGCAATACTCAATATTTTTATATTTCTGATGTTACCATCATGGAGGGATTACTGAATCTTAAGTGTCATGGCACCCCCGCCCTGGCCTACACCTGCAAAATGTCTCTCAAAGAGAACTACTTACTGCAAAGAAAACTACAAATGGGGGGGCAAAACAACCTCAGAGATAAAAGGGCGCTGGAAAAATAACTGCGAAGACACAAAACACCAACCAGAAGGGGCTAAATAAATATAAAGTCTGTGTCTTGCTCTTATTTAGTAGTAGCGGTGCTGGGGTCTGTGAGTTTTCATCGAAGAACCTTGGGTACATCCCAAGTCTCTTGATTCTCATTTCCTCGATCCTCGCTTGAACCGGAAGTTGTTGTGCGCCGCCATATTGACGGCCGTCCCAAAGCTCTTATTTAGCTCTGAGGAGAGGAGGGGTCTCCGAGGAGCCATGAGCGAGGACCCACGAGAACAGACTTCCAGGAAGTCTTTTAACGGCCGACACGCCCCCTCATTGGTCATCTGTCATGTGATTGGACGCTGCAGCCGATCGGACTGACTGACTGGAGTTTAACACCAGAGTGAAGACAGATCACAGAATAAACTCAATCTTTATATTTGATTAGGTTTCTGATTCACCGTCTGGTTTAAATAAATGTTCATTGTAGTCTGAACAACAAAACGACCACAAACAACTTTCTTAATTTATTAGAAAGATTTGTGTTTTCATGATCTGATATTTCCCTCAATAACTTTTATTATGGAAACAAAGTCAGAGAGCTGGAGAGACGAAACACTTTTTACATCATTCCTGAGTGTTTGAGTTGTATCATTTAAGAGAAACAATAATCATATTCTGGGTTATTTAATAATGACGCCACAGTCACAATTTCAAAACGTACAGACTCAAATAATTCATAAATAAGACGATCACATTCCGCCGGTAGAAATGGATCCTGTGCTTATAAACAGAACACAGTTTGTTAACAGACTACAGAGAGAAAACACCTCTACACTGATAACTGTCTTTATTAGTCATCTGTATTATTAGTTGCTATTATTAAGTACAGTGATCATGTGAACAGACAAACTTATCTGCTCGCTCGAGAGTCTTTTACCTGCTCGCTCGCGAGCAGTTTTTCTTTTCGACAGTAAGTGGGCGGGCCTAGTCTCCATTGCATCTCTACATCTAATTGGTTACAATCCTCGTCTTGGGATAGACCGGATATCACTCTGACACAGACGCTAGGGGGAGATTTTCAGATTGCAGGTCAGGGGAAAATAATGTTTACATTGTTTACAATAACATTTTACTGCACGGGTACTTTTACTTTCTGCACTTAAAGTACATTTTGCTGATAATAACATTGACTAAGGTTTTGAATGCAGGTATTTTACTCGTAGTGGATTATTGTTTCATCAGTATGGTTAGTACGTTTACTGCAGTGAAGGATCTGAATACTTTTTCATCCACTAACTACTTGTCAGTGATTTAACAGTTAATATACAAACAGTGGTCCCTAATCTTGGCTCCAGATATTTGAACAGGTCCAAATTGTTGCTCATATTATATACAACTATATTATATTATATCTCTTCTGTAAACACAACACTATGATTAAATATGATCACATCATGTTTTAATCAATTAAGATCAAAGAGTTTCTTTGAGCTGTTTGTCACAAGAGGTTGGAGTATCAAACACACATTGTCTGGTTTAAATTCACTCCATCATTATATTACAATCTGAAGAACTTGACTTTAACACATTTTTAATTATTGTATTTAACAACTCTATTAACATAATTTGTATTTCATCAGCCTCTACAGTCTGAAAAGTTTACAAAACCTGTCAGACAAATGTAGAACATCCTGAGATGTAGTGGAGTAGTGTTTAGTGGCGGATTGAAAAACCACCTCTATCAGAACTAGCGTCTGTGTCAGAGTGATATCCGGTCTATCCCAAGACGAGGATTGTAACTAATTAGATGTAGAGATACAATGGCGACTGGGTCCGCCCACTTACTGTCTAAAGAAAAACTGCTCTCGAGCGAGCAGGTAAAAGCTTCGCGAGCGAGCGGGTTTCAGCTTCGCGAGCGACTTTTGCTTGCGCGAGAGTGAATTCTGCTCGCGCGAGATGACATTTTGCTCACGGAGTGACGTAAAAGCGCTCGTCAAAGTAAAATACGTGCGCGGCTGTTTGATTTTCGCGCGCGCATGGATCTCATTTGCGCTCTAGGATTTTGACAGTGATTTGCCTTCATAGAAACGGGGATGCAATTAAGAGACTTGAGAAGTACCCACAGGCTTCGAAGCCTCGACACGAAAGGTCACATCACTAGTATTAACACCACCGAAGAAGATTCTTATCCAGGAAGTGGTCGTTCGTGTTTACACCGCGCGATGCTGTGCGTTCAAACAAAGATCGTGTTTAGCTTCATTCTCCTTCGTGTGTGTGACAGAAATATATCGAGACTTCAGAGTCTGAAGGTGTTCATGAACCAGCGGATGACCGCGGCGGTCGAGGAGATATTTGGACATTTTGAGAGAACGATGGCCGAGTACGAAGAAGAGATGAACCGCCGCCATCTTGATATGATCGATATGGTTTCAACACCTGAAGCAAAGCTGCGGACAGAAGCAGGTTCGTTCTTCTCTCTCTTACTTCCTCCAATACAAAGAAAGAATGCTAAGCTAACGTTAGCCAAAACCGCCCTGTTAGCGAGCTAGCTAAAGACTGGCTGACTATATATATAATATGACTACATATTATATTGTGTGTTTTTACAAACATTGATGACAGAGAGATATACCGTTTAGTCTTCATGTATGATGCAGGTAAATCTATAACAAAACAAAGTCCACACAGATTTAAATTGTGGCCTGTCGCCCACATTATATTTATTATAGTCTAATTATAAACTTCTCACCAATAAATACATTTTGTCCTGAATGATGTTGTAGAAATGTTTCCATGTAGGTCTCAAATAAAAGCTCTTGCTTTGGTTTATTGGTGCATATCAACAAACGCAGTAAGAGAATTAAGATAAATAAACGTTTATGGGTATAAAATTATAGAGCGTGATTTATTTTTTGGATTATGTATTGAAGTATGAGTGTTTAACGATTTTCTTCTTTAATTAAAGAAGTGATGCTTTCAGTAACTGTAAACGTTTTGTTAATGTAAACATCAAATCAGCTGCGAAACTAAAGACTGTCTTTAAACTTGACAGAGGAAACTATAAATAAGTAATCAGTGAAGTTATACAGTTGTAACAAAGCGTTTCTCTTTTCACCACGGAAACACATATAAAGATGCATTCATCTGTAAAGAAAATCAGGTTTTTATTTGGCCTCTGGTATTAATTTGTTCAACGCTCTTACCAAAAGATCTAAATGCAGAATTGTGATATTTCTGTTACTTACAGATGTTGTTCAGAGACCTGAGATGTCCGATTGAACACTGTGGAGCTGTTTGATGATCTGTAGAAGTTCAGTAACGTCTCAGTGTGTGTTTCCTGTTTTCCTGCAGATGTCCAGCAGCTGTTGGTGGTTAAAGAAGAGCAGCAGGAGTGGAGCTCCAGTCTGGACCAGGAGGACCCAGAGCCCCCACACATTAA
>NW_022280115.1:0-37995 GCF_004355925.1 Anarrhichthys ocellatus
TTTACTGGCTAGAGATGCATTTTCATTTTTTTATGCTCTAAAAAGACATTTCAGGCACAGAGGAGGCCAAAAGTTGATTTTGTGAAAGTAAACATAGTTTCAAAGATTTTCTTCAACAAAGGGCCTCAGGACAGTTGATTTCACAGTCTGATGTCATTTTCATGAATATCTGCAGCTTTCAGCACTTTACTGCTAGAGATGCATTTTTATTTTTTATGGTTTTAAAAGACGTTTAGGCACAGAGGAGGCCAAATGTTGATTTTGTGAAAGTAAACATAATTTCAAAGATTTTCTTCAAATAAGTGCCTCAGGACAGTTGGTTTCATAGACTGATGTCATTTCCATGAATATCTGCAGCTTTCAGCACTTTACTGCTAGAGATGCATTTTTATTTTTTATGGTTTTAAAAGACGTTTAGGCACAGAGGAGGCCAAAAGTTGATTTTGTGAAAGTAAACATAATTTCAAAGATTTTCTTCAAATAAGTGCCTCAGGACAGATGATTTCACAGTCTGATGTCATTTTCATGAATATCTGCAGCTTTCAGCATTTTACTGCCTAGACTGCATTTTCATTTTTTATTGTCTTAAAAGACGTTTGATGCAGAGAGGAGACCAAAAGTAGATTTTGTGAAAGTAAACATGAGTTCAAAGATTTTCTTCAAAAAAGTTCCTTGGACAGTTGATTTCACAGTCTCAAAAAAGTAGATTGAGTGAAAGTGAACATAGTTTCAAAGATTTTCTTCAAAAAAGTGGATTTTGTGCAAGTAAACGTAGTTTCAAAGATTTTCTACAAAAAAGTGGATTTTGTGAAAGTGAACATAGTTTCAAAGATTTTCTTCAACAAAGGGCCTCAGGACAGTTGACTTCACAGTCTGATGTCATTTTCATGAATATCTGCAGCTTTCAGCACTTTACTGGCTAGAGATGCATTTTCACTTTTTATGGTCTTAAAAGACGTTTCAGGCACAGAGGAGGCCAAAAGTTGATTTTGTGAAAGTAAACATATTTTCAAAGATTTTCTTCAAATAAGTGCCTCAGGACAGTTGGTGTTATAGTCTGATGTCATTTCCATGAATATCTGCAGCTGTCAGCACTTTAATGGCTAGAGATGCATTTTCACTTTTTATGCTTTAAAAAGACGTTTCAGGCACAGAGGAGGACAAAAGTTGATTTTGTGAAAGTAAACATAGTTTCAAAGATTTTATTCAAAAAGTGTCTCAGGACAGTTGATTTCACTGTTTCATTATGAGATTTTCTTCAAAAAAGTGGATTTAATGAAAGTAAACATATTTTCAAAGATTTTCTTCAAAAAAGTGGATTTTGTGAAAGTGAATATAGTTTCAAATATTTTCTTCAAAAAAGTGGATTTTGTCAAAGTAACCAACAAACCAACAAAACTTTATTTTTCTTTATTATTGTTTTATATACGTAGATCATGATAACGTAACACTAACAAGAGTTGATGCAGACTTGAGTTTCAGTTTGACGGATTACACAACCCAGGCAGGTTCAAAAGTCTGCTAATGATCCTAATAAGGATTTCTGTACTGTAGTGAAATGGAAACCAATGGCTGACTGACAGAAGTAAAAAAGCACATTAAATCTATTTAACTGCACAGCTGGAAACATCTACATGGTTTTCAGTTCATCAGTCATTCACCTGATTGTGGTTCAGTTTGTTTTTAAGGGGCCTCTGTTCCACTGCAGTGCAGCAGTGATGATCCTCCGTTGTTACCTCCTCCTCTCTCTTCCAGGGGTTTGTATCCACAGTAGAGAGGCTGTTTCCTTACGTCACCCTCATCCTGACAGAGCCTCTGATCCCAGTGACCGGCTTATCTCAGAGGGTGGCTCTACACCTGAGCGCAGCATCACTGCCAAGCGGACAGGAGGGGCATGACTCTCTAATGGGAATGATGGACAGATATGACCTCATAGTGGAGGACGCAAAAAGTAGAGCTGGAGCTTTCTTGGTCTTCAAAGGACTCATGAGCCAGCGTGCAGGGAGAGCAAACACAAACCTGTATGTGATATCTGATGAATCCTAACTGAGGAGGGATATGACCAACCCAGAATAACATCACTTAAATATTCGTGTTACCTCTTAATTCTAAAGGGAAAATTCTGTAGTCTTTGAAACTGGACCTGTATTGAGCGAGGACGCGGTAGCTGCAGACGCTGAACGGGGTGTAATGTAATGCTTCTGGCAATTTCTCACCGTCAATGTTCATCCACTAAAAGTGCTTGTTGTTGCCACTGACAGGCTCAGATTGCTATTAGAAGTGTCTGACAATGCTAGAGGAGTGCTGGTGTTGAGTTTGTCGTGTTGGAGTACAGAAAGCGTAGCTAAGTTTTTTCTTATAGATGTTCAATGTCATGGCTGAATTTTAAGCTGATTTCAACAATGTTCGACAAGAGTCTGGATCAAGCGAAAGATGATGCCACCAAACTCTACACACTCATGCCTTAACTCTGTCTCGCTTATAAGAGAATAAATCAAACTTTGGACCCCAACTTTTTTCCATCTTATTATTTGTTTTTCTTTACAATGAGCATTACACACTCACAGAGATGGCAGTATGGCTGTATACTAATGATATCACCACTGTGGTCCCAACTGAAATCCATCCATCCATCCATCCATTTTCCTCCGCTTATCCGGGGTCGGGTCGCGGTGGCAGCAGGCCAAGCAGGCTGACCCAGACTTCCCTCTCACCGGCAACATGTTTCAGCTGCAGGATCTCGTGGTCAGGGACAGAAGGCTGAGTGAGTTACCGGGACAGAGGCAAGGTGGGGTACTCCAAAACAGGCAGGGTCGGTAACGGGGAATCAGTCCAAAGGGGTACGCTGGAAAGTCTTGCATTGAAGCGGAGAACGATCTGGCAGCGAGTGTGTGTGACTGGGGTTTAAAAAGTGGAAGCAGCAGAGTGAGCAGGTGAGAGTGATGAGGTGGGTGTGACTGGCAGGTGCACTGAATAAACTGATTAGGTGAGTGAGAGATGGAAAAAACAGGATAATGGTGGCAGAGCTGTGACAGAGCCCCCCCCCCCCCCAAAGGGACAGCTCCAGAAGTCCCAAAAAACCCAAAACAAAACATAACCGTCTCCCAAGGGAGGGTGGTGGGGGCCCGAAGGAGGGTTAGAACTCCTCCGAGGCCGCAGAGTCAGAGTCCACAGTGTGTGGAGGGGGTCTGGTGGTAGGGTTCCTTGGGCCCGGAGGAAGGAGCCTCATGCAGGGAGATGAGTGGGAAGGTTTTTGTTGATTGCACACTGGGCAGGCGTTGACGAATTCCCTGGTGTCCTCGTCGAGCAAGACCCACCAGAAACGCTGCCGCAGAACGTCCTGGGTCCTCTGGATGCCCGGGTGGCAGGTAAGTCTCGAGGAGTGTGCCCACTGGAGGATGTTGGACCGCAGGCCCTGAGGGACGAACAGGCGGTTAGGAGGGCACGCGCTGGGACCGGCTTGACCCCTAGTTGCGGCCCTCACTGACTCCTCAATCTCCCAGGTGAGGACGGCTACTTGGCAGGAGGCAGGGAAGCTGGACGAGGGGCCAGAGGTAAGTTCCTCCTCCCCCTAGAACTGACGGGAAAGGGCATCCGGCTTGACATTGCGGGACCCAGGGCGATAGGAGAGCGTGAAGTGGAACCGTGTGAAGAATAGTGACCACCTGGCCTGTCGGGAATTTAGTCTCTTGGCCGTGCGGATGTACTCGAGGGCCTTATGGTCGGTCCAAACCAGGAATGGGAGCTTGGTCCCCTCCAACCAGCGACACCACTCCTCCAGGGCCAGCTTCACTGCTAGTTGTTCTCGGTTGCCAATGTCATAGCTTCTCTCGGCGGGGGAAAGCAGACGCGAGAAAAAGTCGCAGGGATGGAGCTTTTGGTCAGTGGCCGAGCGCTGGGACAGGACACCCCCAACCCCTATGTCGGAGGCATCCACCTCCACCACAAATTGTCTGTCCGGATCCGGGACTTGGAGGATGGGTGCTGAGGTGAACCTGGACTTCAGATTCTGGAAGGCCTCTTCGGCTGCAGGAGTCCACAGGAAAGGAATCCTTGAGGAGGTGAGGGCAGTGAGCTAGCGACAGCGCTATAATTCCTGATGAACCTCCTATAGAAATTGGCAAACCCCAGGAAACATTGAAGCTGCTTGACGGAGTTTGGGACAGGCCAGGTAGTGACGGCAGCAACCTTAGCGGGGTCCATCTGGATGCTGCCCTGGGAAACGATATACCCCAGGAATGAAACCGTGGGAACGTGAAACTCGCACTTCTCCGCCTTCACGAACAGGGAGTTCTCCAGTAGGCGTTGAAGCACGGACTGAACGTGGTGCACTTAACCGTGATCTCATTTAAGCCCCGGTAGTCGATGCACGGTCTGAGAGTCTTGTTCTTCTTCTCCACGAAGAAAAATCCAGCACCTGCGGGAGAGGACGAGGGCCGTATGAGACCGGAAGCCAGGGAGTCTTTAATATACTTGTCCATCACCTCTCTTTCAGGAGCAGACAGGGAATAAAGGCGCCCCTTAGGTGGGAACATCCCAGGATGGAGGTCGATGGCACAATCATGGGGGAGGCAGAGACATGGCCTTGGATTTGTTGAAAACCTCCTTAAAGTCCAAGTATTCAGAGGGAACCCCTGTAAGTTCAGGCATGGAATTGGTGAGCGAGGCGCCTCGTGGTACGGCGGCTTGCTTCAGGCAGACTAGATGACAGGACTGGCTCAAGGACTGGCTTATTTGTTCATATTTATGAAACAAGTTTTTTTAATCAAAAGACAGATGTTACTTTGTGCTAAGCAAATGTAGACAGTTCTCTCATCGGTTAGTGTTTATAAAAATGCACTCCGCATTTCCTATAAACCTCACACTTGGTTGGATTTAGAATCAAATGAACATTTAACTTAGATCTGCAAACATAAAAAAAAACATGATCTGACCATTAGTGACACAGATTACAATGTTTTATTTGTGTCACAATAATGAACAATGAATTTAGAGTGAGCATTGACAGTTATTTCAAAAATCAACAAAGTATTCTTTTTTTAAATGTAAATATCACTTTTTGTTCACTGAGGACACTGACAGTGTTAATAGTACCATGTTGGATAAACAGCAGCAGGACCTCACTACGCTTGTAAACTGGCCTGGGGAGGACCACTGACTGACTACAGCTGGGTGCTGCGGAGGGCCACTGACAGATTGTCAGCTTCAATATCACAGGCGGGACCGTCTGTATTCGTGGCCTGGTATTGGCCCGTCTGCACCTCAGAGGCGGACTGCAGTCTGTTCCTGGTCAAGTATTGGCTGCAGGAGCAGAAGTTGTGGTAGAACGAGGAAGAGAGGCCGGCGATATCTGTGGAGATGTAGGGAAGAACCTCTGGAGACGCCTGGTTATAGTAACTGATCTGGAAAAGGATACAAAAGAAAATGGTGAAGTTTGTTCAGATTATATGTAAATAAACACCTGTTTAATCAGCTATGATCACTATTGGTCTCACCAGTGACATGTTGTTTCTGGTCTCCAGTATGGTAAATCCAGCACACAGAACCTCTCCTCTATTGTATCCTTCAGTGGGAGGGTAAGTGGGCAGGGACACTGAGCGCAGTGCGATGACGTATGGATCTCTGAGGAGGAAAAAAAACAAGAGACGACATTTAGTCCTGAAGGTGTGTGACCTTTGACCTGAAGGTGTGTGACCTTTGACCTGTCATTCCACTGACCCGCTGCCACACGGCTTCCTCTTGGAAGCCAACAAGATGAAGTCCTGCAGAATCCCTTCTCCCTGATGGGCTGAAGTCTGGGAACCTACTGCACCGTGACTCACTGATGGGGTCACCACTCGATACAGGAAGTCATCATCGTCCACCTGGTGAATCAGCTCACATTTCCTGATTCCGGAAAAGACACAGAGAGATACCGCTGATGAGGATGTTGGTAGAAATGTAGTTTATTTGAAAAATAATTTGAACTATATTGTTAAAGGAATAGTTCCACATTTTGGGAAATGCATTTATTCACATTATTGCTAAGAGTTAGATGAGAAGACTGATACCACTCTCATGTCGATACGATAAACGGCCAGAGGCCAGTTAGCTTAGCTTAGCATAAAGTCTGGAAATGAGGGAAAACTCTAGCCTGGCTGTATCCAAAAGTAACAAAATCCAGCTACCAGCACTTCTGAAGCTCACTAATTAACATGTTATATCTTGTTTATTAAATCTGTGTAATGGTATTACAGGGGCTTTTCTCACAAACTATGACTTGGCCTGGCTCAGCCACCTCATCCTATTTTAACATTAGTATAGGAGAACATACCTCAACCCAAGCACTGAATATGCATAGAATACTTTTCACTACGCTTTATTACCTAAAACTTTAAAGGTGCTGTATTGACACGTGTTATTGGACTGTTGTTGTGACCTGTATTACTATTTGGCCACACTCTAATAACTGTCAGCCAGAAACCAGAGTCTAGACTAAACTAAAAAAATAATGGTTCAACGTTCATCCCTTCATGCACCGATTATGAACTGAATCAAAAAATATACTGTCTGGATTCTTCACTTCTTCAGGATCTTTTTCTGCAACAGTGTGTCTTTGTGAGATGTGACGTGGTAACTTATTGCATTTTAGACCACATGTTAGGTTGCAGTGGTATGGAGTCAATCCCGCTGGTCTGGATTTTGCATTGAGAAACTTTTAAAAGCACTACAGGTTTGGGGTGAACTGTCCCTTAACGTGTCTGTTTAATAATACAAATAATAATAATAACAATTATAATAATAGTAATCAGTTTAGTGGCCTCTGACTACAGATTCCCACTGTAGAAAACAAAGGAAGAAGTTACTAATAATAAAATGGTGCCTACATGGCTTAGGTACATGGCTTCCTAATGAGTTTAAGGCAGTGGCGGGCCGTCAGGGCCTGCAAGGCCTTCTCTGCTGGCCTAAACAGAATCACAAAGCTATATCTATTTTATAATTTAATAATTTTTATTAAATACACTAAATGTATTATAATTTATAAAAATATTTTTCCCATTATCTTATTTTCTCATTGCACAGCTACTGTCTTCCTCAGTTGCTCTGCTTCCAGTGCAGCTTGTTTTAAGGAGAGCTTTTATCCAATCAGATTTCACATCTGTGTCTCCAGGTAAGAACAGAGGCAGAGGCCTGCAGAGTCTCAAGTGCATCCAGTGCAGTTCAACTGAATGGGGACGATATTGTTGATTGTCATAGTGTTCAACCAATCAGATCTTTAGTTTGACATGTTGGGCGTAGTCTTTGACGTATCAGCACCTGCTAGCCGGCCTATAATGACGTCAGCATTACATGCCGCTCAGTGTCCATGTGTAGCTCTGCCGCGAGGTGCAGAGTGTGCTGTGATTGGTCAGTGGGCGAGCACGTGACTATCGTGAAACGAAACTTAACAGCAGAGGCTGTCGGGTAGTGAATCACATCACGTGATGCAGCTCAGCCAATCAAATATGGGCATTCTGACTGAGTGAGATGTACCACACACCATGACACAGGGGGCTGATACGAGGAAAGACATTGCAGAGCAGTACGTTCAACATTCAAGTTGTGAAAGTAAAATCCTATGATAATCTCTTTGGGTCGCGGCTTGTCATTAAGGAATGATGGTGTATCTCACAACCAGACCAGCTGAGAACATTATATTTTCCTGAATTTAGGCTTTTGCATTTTCTAAATGCTCTAGCATTATTCAAACGACTCGTACCGAACGGTTTAATATGAAGATGTACATAGTTACAGCCTTAAAAATGAATAATAGCTGTGGCGCCATCATGTGGTTATAAGGTGGTATTTCAGCTGCAGGACAGCAGTGAAGGCCCAGGTATAAAATGCACGGCATGCCACTGGTTTAAGGACATGTATTACTACTGCCCAGCACTGCCTTCATTACTTTTTAATCAAAAGTAACAGACAAGTTTTACTGTCTCATGACTTCCCAACTCACCAAACCGGTGGTTAAATAGGTGCCCTTCATTTACTTTTTAGGCATGTACTGTGTGTGTGTGTGTGTGTGTGTGTGTGTGTGTGTGTGTTAAAGTATTACTGATAATGTATGTCCCAGCTCGGCCTGTTGCTCAGCTCAGCCAGCAGACAAAAAGCTCTGTGAGCAGGAACATCCACCTTTGACTCCACCCTGAAACTCAACGTGGACTTCTGCTCCATGGTGTAAAGACGAACCTGGGAGCAAATCATCACAGTAAACATCCAACTCCTCATGGTAATGGTAAATGTAAATGGTCTTGTACTTGTACTTGTATCGCACCTTTCTAGTCTTCCCACCACTCAAAAACATCATTACACATCATTACACTATTACTGTCATCATTCACCCATTCACACACTGATGGTAGCAGCTACCATGTAAGCTGCCACCTGCCCATCAGGACTGACTAATATTCATACCCATTCATACAGGGGGCAATTTGGGCTTAAGCGCCCAAGGACACATAAACATGGACTAACGGAGCCGGGGATCGAACCACCGATCCTCTGAAGGAAGGAGAGGGAGAAAAAAAACTCTCATACGTAAAACACAAAACCTTTCAGCGGATACCTTGTCTTTCTCAGAGCTGAGTCGCCACTTGTTTCTAGCAGCCAACATCTTCAGAGCAGAAACATTGTTATAGCTCAGATACACCTGGAAACACACACACGCACACATATGTATAAGCAAACAAACACATAAGCATGCACACACTATTTCAATACTGGGCCTTATGCTACTCCTCTGGTGGTGCTCCGCTGAGCACGCACACAGTGACTATGAAAGGACAACATATTGTGACAGAATCACAAAATTCCACCAGCCTAGTTTACATATTAGTTTGGTAGTAGGGCGAAAGTAAATAGTTCAACGTTTCATTCATAATGTTGACATTCAAATACTTATATAAAAAATAATTGAACATGAATTAATTTGCATGTCCGTTTATGTGTTTAAAGTCGGTATGTGTGCCCAGTGGCAAATAAATATCAGGCTACACTAATATTTGTAGTATTATACTATTTGTAAAATGAGTTTCCAGTGGTGGCTGTGGAGGATTGATCCAAACATTTCCAAAAAGTGTTGTTAGGTCCAAAAGTCAAAATTGAAAGAAAGCAGATAGAAAAAATTCACGTTTTTATCTCACAAAATATTGACTGTCAAGTTACATTCATTAAAGAAATGTAATAATCAATCAAGAGTCATTTAAACATATATATCACATTTCATTGGAAAATTTCAGTCGAGCCTTCAATGTAAAACAATGACATTTGGTACAGAGGATTCATTTCTATCTTTGTTTTATGACATTTTCTGCCACACGAGTTCATATTAGTTTTACAAGTCAGATCTAATTTACAATACTGCAAATCATTTTCCAACTATGATGTATTTTTTATGTTCCTCATTTTAGAGTGATCTCAATAGATGTGCATTCAAGCTGACTTTTTTAGACTGTACTTAAAAGAACACAAATCAAACATGAACTAAAACACATTCACATGCTTTTGAAATGGAAAAACTAGTATGGCCCTTGAATCATAAATCATTAATACTGCTCTCTTAATATTCCAATGAGTTTTGATCACGGTGGCATTATTAACTGGACTGAGTGGGTTGTTTAATATGGAGCTGCACAGCTCGAACTGACCTTGTTATCGACTAAGTCTTAATCTAAATGTTGATAAAGCTTGTTATGAGTAATTACTCATAACAAGCTTTTTTATTAGCTTCATCTTGTAAAACCAAATGACTTACGTTATTACTTATATTATCACTGTGTTTTACATGAGCCAAACTTTCCAAGGGACATTAAATTCACTATCTGAGATCAAACAGTCAGAAACTGTTTCACAAACACCTGCTTTATCAACATTTAGATTAAGACTTAGTCGATAACAAGGTCAGTTCGAGCTGTGCAGCTCCATATTAAACAACCCACTTAGTCCAGTTACACAATTGTGTGTCTTTATCTATCGCTAACCACTGTAACACAGCTTATCTGACAAAAACTACAAATAAGATTACTGTGTAAGGACCCTATAGCTATATGGAAGATTTCTAACGTCTAAGTAAAAACAAATCAAATGCAGAAATATTATTTTATGCATGGATTTACTGTCACAATTAAAAGAACAATATATGTAGCTTTTTGTCTTTAACAACTGAATAAACAGTTTTTTATTGTGATACAGATCTTTCATGACACATGTAAGAGTAACTGCACACTTAATTATGTTTCTTAAGCTGTAAACTAAATGATACGACTGTACTGTGATGAAACACATCGATGCTGGTGTTAATATTGACATTTCTTTCCAAATTTCCTGGTTGAAAATGGCTCAATCTACTGTCTACCATCTACTGTTTGAAATCAGCCCTATGGCTATATCTGAGACTGTTTGGGACTAATCTACATCATGACATAACAGAATATAACCCCCTGAAATCAGACCCCCTCCTCATCTCTCCCCACAGGATCTATCGTTTTTGCTTCTTCATTATGTGTGTAGCATTACAATCACAGCAGAGCTCATTCCTTGGCATCTAGGAGACTACAGCTGGGAGGAGAGCAGACGGCAGCTCCACTAGGAGCTAGACCAGGGGTCACCAACCTTTTTGAAACTGAGAGCTACATCAAGGGTACCGAGTAGTACGAAGGGCTACTTGTTTGATACAAACTTCCTGAATAACAAAGTTGCACAGATCACCTTTTAATAATAATAATATATGTGAAGAAACTGATCACATGTCAATGTTAATTATTCCTCACAATAATTATTAACAATGATTGTGTATTTTGTTCAAAATCGCACCTGTTATATTGTTGTAAAAATTATCACTTCTAAAAATTTTTAGGAAATCATCAACTGTCATATCTTCACATCATGACTCGTTTGTACTAACCACTACCTTCGTAACATGTTTGAACAAATCATGAACTCTGTCCCATGTTTATACAAATTATCAGTTATGTAGAATAAAAAACAACAACTCTTTGACATTTTTTAATTAATCCTATTACATTAGTAGTAATCGCCACATTTTGGGAAATCTGGGTCAACTTTGCATTGCGCAATGAAGCCTGCATGCCGGCCTGTAGTCTGTAGTCACCGACACAGCTCTTTTTGGGTACCTTTTTCTCCACGAAGAAACTAGTAAAAAGTCTCGTCTATAGCGGAGTGGGGGGTATCCAACCCTCCGAGTCACGCGAGCGTCTTTGGGCGCCTGCGTTCAAACCTCTAGTCTGGGCCTTTTCGATCGTACTGCGTTGCCTCGCCTCTACCCCCGCCACCCACGAGTTGTTGCCCCGCGGCCTGTTCCGAGGACTTACTGACCTGACGACGGTGTGCGATCGTGGCGGGCGCGGCGCGTCCGGTGTCAACGGGAAGCGCCCGCCATTCGGAACCTGAAAACCTAGTGCGGTGCGGCGGCCTCTTCCTTTTAAAATCTACATGAATGCAAGCGTTTTTGATTCAAAAAGAACAGAAACTACAATTTTTAGACGGAGCTCCATGGGGACCTAGTGCTATTTTTAGAACATGCCTTGCGGGCGACTCACATGGTCCCCGCGGGCACCGTGTTGGCTACCTCTGAGCTAGACACTAGACACTGGGTTAAGGTCCTACAGCCACAACGGTCCATCTCAAAAGCTAGCGCCGTTCTCCTCCCGGCGGCGGTGAGTGAGGCGGAGGGACTACGGGGTGTAATTCTTGCCTCATTTGTGGTCTGATAAACAGTAAATCCATTCAACTCAGTGCCCCATGTCGCTATTTTCCAAGCCACTGCAGCTAGCTGTCATCAGCTCCCGCTGTAGTATTTGTCAACCAGGCTCAAAACAAGCCTCACCTAGTCTGTTGTAGGCCATCTTTTGACCTTTGTCGTGGCTCAAAAACTGACATCCATAGAAAAGTTTGGTCTCAATTTGAACCGGAGAATATGCAGATTAATTCCATACCTGATATGTTATGATCCACAAAAGTTAGGCACCATACGAGATGAATAAATCCCTGTTCTGTTGTTTCCTTCACTGCCATCTTGGCTGTAAGGGAGCCAAAGATGGACAACTGAGTGAGATTCACCTCTTCTTTGTTTGGGAGGAGAGATGCAGACACACCTGGTGGAGATCTGCACTCTACTGAGGAAACTTTTCAAATGTTCTGTTGTGATTAGATTTTAATGTGGAATGGAAAATGAATTTGTAAAACAATTAGTTAAGTTATTTAGGACAAACAACATTTTCATTTCAATCACAAACACGCCTACAGAGAAATCAAAGTTGCTAAATCTAGCGAGAAAGTCACTGACGCCTTCGTTTGGGCCAAATGAAATGATCAGACAGATCTTTTTCTCTTCGTCAGAGCATTTGATTTAATAAATGCTGACGGGATGGAGTGTGAATTTCAACAAATATAACAAAAATGTTTTTGAAGAACATTACCAACACCTAGCTTACAATGATGCAGAATCATTTGAAAAAACATCTGTTCGTTTTGGGCAGGTAAATATTAAAATGTCAGTTGGACCCTCTATCATGTCCTGCTCCCTAATCGCTTTTTTTGTGTGACAATAAAACACACAGCACAGGTCTTACCTTCGTCATGCATTTCTTGCTTAAAGCAGTATTCATTGGTCGAATGGGTTCTGGTCGTATCACTCGAGTGACCCGAGTGATACGAGTCAATAAACAAAGCTGTACCAAAAATCCAAGAGTTCAGCCGGCAAACTAGTGTGTGCTGTTATCTTGCACTCTCTCTGTGCATACATTCCTCTCCATATGTTGACATACACAGAGGAATGAATGCAGGAATGAGATGTAATGAATGTGTTATTGATCACAGAACATTTAACTTATTAAGGGTGGTCTCATCCAATAGCAATACCTACAAAAATAATGCGGCGTAGTTGATAGATATCCCACGAAATTCTTTCATACGTTATCCCCGAAATCATGAATGAGGACGTATAAAGACAGCTACGACACACACCAGTACACACAGAAAAATAAAGGTGCCATCTGGAACCGAAAATGGTTCTTCGGAGTGATGCCATAGAAGAACCATTTTTGGTTCCACAAAGAACCTTTCCGACCAGGGTTCTTTAAAGAACCATTTCCTTAAACAGTTCTTTAAAGAACCCACAAAGGTGCCTCGAAGAACCTTCAAAAAATGGTTCTTTGAAGCACCATTTCTGGTTCTTTGAACCATAAATGGTTCCATAAAGAACCCTTTTCAAATGGTCCTTTAGCTAAAAATGGTTCTTCCAAGGAATAAATGGTTCTTTAAAGAACTGAGTTTTGGAAAACGTGATTTTTTTTTACATTTAAACAGCATAACAATGGAATCAGGGTTCCCACTCTTTTTTAGAGATCATATTCCAGGATCCTTTCTGTGATGATCTATAAAATCATCTTTTACATGCACGGAAATGATGGCAAATTGATTTGTGGATGAAAGAAACACCTGTAGATGTACTGCACTTCACTTTATTGTCAGAAATCAACTCTATACAATGTAATCCATGTGCTGCAGTGTCCTATCTAAGAAATGTTCAGAGCATTTGCCACTCTCTGCACAGCTACAGGTACCCGTGTGTCCAGCTTCAGGATAAATGCCTCCAAAAACGAAATGTTTTTTTCAGATGATAGAGGGCCAACACAACACCCATGGCCAATGAACCGTCTGCGTCTTCATTGTCCACCATCATTTTTTGTCCATCCACTGCTACAAAAACATCTGTGCTGTCACTCAGGGGCTTGCCATCGCTGCTGCTCAGGACAATTGTGGGTGTTGGGCTTAGTGGTTCCTGAAACAAAACATTTGAAACTTAAAGCTGTATTCCGTAATGTTTAAAGATCAAAGTTTTCTGATATGCTTAGTTGCACATAAAATGCTAGTTTGTTGAGATTAGATGTCATATTTTTGAAATTGCACTTTATCTTAATTTTCTGAAAATATATTTCCCTTTTTTAAATAAACAAATTCAAGTTGCCCCCCACAAACACAAATGACTAACCTTATCTATTGCAAAGAGCTGTGATGCATTTTCTTTGAAGACCGATGGTAGGAGGAGTATGGCTGCATTCACCAACAGGCCTGCAAATGACAAATCATGTTTCAATAAATGTCACAATTCTGATTCTGCAAAGTTTTGAGACTATCATACCAATTTCCTCAGGAGTGTTGATTTGGATAACAGTATCTAGGTAAACATCAAGTCAACTTTTTAGAGCACTTCTACACAAAACACAGTATATGGGATATTCTAAAAGGCTTAAAGGGAAAATGGATCAATGAGGCAAGAAAAAGTATTTAACGTTGATTAATAGTTTTAAAGTTATTTACTGGTTTGAAATTATTTGGCTACTTCTAAAACCATCTTGTTGTACATGTCGTTTCTCAACTCCAGTCTCACATCTTAAGTTGCTCATCAGACTGTAAACAAATAAACAGCGCACTGAAAAGGAAGTCTGGATATCAGCCGGCTACACTAGAACCCCAGAAATATAGCCCCTTTCCCCCAGGGGCATATGCGTCATCAAACAAATAGCTAATTGTTCCCAAATCGCCCTCTGTCTTAAGTTCTGGTTCAGCGCCTGTCCATTTCAGGGTCTGAGGTCCACCCACCAGTCTCACAAAATCCTGCGGGAAACACTGCACCACGTGTTATATATTAGATAAAACACTCACCAAGATTGGAATAGAGAAGCAGGTGAATTCTTTTAAGACCTCTGCAGTAGAGTGTTGTTGAATATAGTGTCTTCTGTACTCTCTGGAGGCATTGGCGAATGATGACCAAGTTAGGCCTCATCTTTTGGCACTCCTGCTTCATTGTTGCAATATGGTGGCTCGTACTTCTTTTGTTGTCCCCAGCATCCATTGCATCTGTTTGCTAAGTAATAAACAATGACACAATTAGGACTGAGCTGGAGCATGAAGCATAAAATTCAGTTTAGCATTACTCTTTTAGTCAGTGAGAAAATACTTACATATCCAGATCCATAACTTTCCTTCAGAAAAGGGAAGTTGAGCAGGACAGACTTAAAGAGCTGCTCATACTGTATATGAGACGGATACCTGTAAGTTTTCAAAAGGAAGAAGGCGTTATACAAGATTAACATTCCAGATCAGCGCAATAAACAGAGATACCTAACTCAAATGATCAGAAAGAGCAGTTAAAGGTCAGCAAATGTGTAGTTTGTCATCATGATGCATAGTTTTCACTATGGCATACAGACCTAAAACTTGATTAACAAGGAAACTTGTTTTACAGGCAGATAACATGTCATTACTGTACATTACGGCTGTAAAAATTGGCCAACAATTATGTTTGAATATTCATTCTTGAAAAACACATAAGTTCAAACTATTCAAATATCTTTTGTTGTTCATTATGTCCATGACACTGTGTCCTAAATGGCCGCGAGTGGTACTGCGCTGTGCACCGTTTAGAGCTGAACTTTTGTCGGACACCGTTTCTATTTATATTACTGTCACATGCTTTGAAAATGTCAGATAGCAAGTACTACTTAGACATTTTCTTTTTGAGGTTACGTCTCCAGTCTGATCTGGAGCTCACAGTTGATAGGTACATGGTTTGCTTACATGATGTAACGCATCACACGTGTTGCTGTGTGTCGCCATCTTCTATTATGGAACACAAACTTACATTGTGTCTTGGCTCAAATGGTCAAACAGAGCTGCACCCTTGTTGGTCAGTGCCGTGAAGACTGTTGGAGGAAACCAGACTTGGCAGTTGATCATTGGTTGGGCTGCTAGGGCTCTCTGACTCACAGGGGCTTCGCTTTCACTGCTAAACGGGAGGAAAATCAGATTTTAATTTAAGCCAACATGTAAGAAAACTACCAAAAACAAGACAAGTAAATCCTTGGTATTGTAATTGAAATGACATGGCTTCACTGTATAACGTAACTCACACTTTCAGCTGCGCTAAAGCAGACAGGAACTTCACTTGGTCTTTCATTTTTGGAAAGATTCGCTCACTCATTCTTTCAGACATCTGGAGAAGTGTAGGCCCATCTACTTCATTATCTATGGCAGAGAGAAACATTATTGAACCAAAATCATGTTAGGAGTCAGTATGTGCTGCCATGGCTCATGTCCATGTTTCGGAATTAACATTCTTGCCTTGCTTAATGCTGAACATCCTTGAATGGCCGATGTATCAGTGTTATGAGGTCTTTACCATCACAATGACTACATATGTCCACATTAGTCATTAGTGACTGTATGACTATAGTGCTTAACCTATTACTGTATTGCACAAGACATTGAAAACGAACAGCTTATGCTCAAGTCTGGGTGAGCAGCATCCATCATTCATAACAGAGTTTTTCCTGACCTGTGCACAGTAAAGGCACCAGGTCTGTTCTATGCATTATAATTTACTATCATTTTATTGGTTATTTCTGGCCATTTTGATATACCCAATTAATAAACCCAATTTAACTTTCTATCCACAAAAACACAATCCTCTGCTCTCAATGCAGAGATACATTTGCCACAGACATTAGCAGCACATGTGTTCATTTGAACTTTGTATTGACAGATACTGTGTGATAAAAGTATACTATTATCAGAAAATGTCTACAGCTATCTTTGCACTACAGACAAATCAACAGGTTTATATGCCTTCAAACTGACAAATCATAGACTATACAAGCACCAACATTTTAAGGTCAACTAACATTAAATCCATTATTTTTACCTGCTGGAACATAAGTGTCTGCTGTATAAGTTACATGTCCTGTGCTCTCCTTGAGAAACTTATTCAAACAGTGTCCTGCTTCATCCTCCACAGCTGGTCAAAAATCATACATTTAAGCTCGTTTGTGTCACTACAATCAATAATGTGTATTTACATAACATTCAGGAATTGCTTTAAGGTCCACATAATTTATATAATCACAAAATGTGGCACATAGTATACAGCTTCCTTCAGTTTTTACAGCTCACTAAGCTCTGCGCGGATCAGCACAGCTCTGTCTGACGGCAGCCACAACGCCGCTCCCTCTCTCTCGCTCACCCACTCACTCACATCGCTAGTTTACCGTCAGCCAAAACACTAGCGGTGCCTGAAATTGTCAAGACTGATCTTCATCAGTTGCTAACGCAGCTTTCTGACCTTAACTTGTAAGCTACAGTTACAAACACACGTTTTATTTACTGTCTTACCCCACCAGACAGCTCAGCTGTCGGCCGCTGACAGTCAAACATGGAGTCCGAAGCAGCTCTAACCGAAGGGCATTTTTTAACGTTAGCTCTCAACAATTGGAAATACTCCGTTGACTAGCAAGCACAAAATGGTGGCGTTTTCAATCGTGGGCAGTTAGCTAGTTAACATAACATTGCATTGAGTTAACTGCGCATGTAGCAATGGCATAAGTTTTTAATTGGTAAAAAAGTTTTAATAAAGAATATTTGATAGCTAAAGTAATTAGATAGTTCACATCTAGACATACAGTAACATTAACCCGTGTTAGTTAATCAGCTAACGCTAATGACATTTTACATATATTTCACAGGCAGAAGCATAGCACCTTAGCTAAATTAAGGTTAAATATATTTTCGCGCGCTATCTAGGCTAACGATTTAACGTTAGCTAGCTAACTAACTAGCGTTAGCTTCAGCCAACTAGCTAGCAGACAAGCAAAGGCAATTAACTAACGGTCAAGTTACCGTTAGAAAACGAAATACATGCGAAATGAACTCATAACGGTTTCAACAACCTACGGATTGTTGAAACTAAAAGTCTAACATTACCTCAAAATCCACAAATATATATATGCGGCATCCACAAAACGAGGGAAATATGGCGCTTCCAGCCAAGCTACAGGCACCAATACTATATATTCGATGTAGACTAGCTTATTCAGACACTCGAATAACAGATGGCTGGGACATGATAAAAAAGAGCAATAATTTGCCTGTAATAACCAAGCTTCCAACACTTACCTTAGACCGACCACTGTTAGTTGCGGGCGACTGGTTTGAAAAGACGTTGGTCTGGTCAGTCAGAGAGATGGACGACTGTCACTTGGAAGTAGGCAGGGCGGACACATATCTCATGATATATATATATATATATATAACTACCCCACACCCAGATCATGGCAAGATAGATTTTTTCTAATTTATCCCATCCCCCACGATTCAACAACTCAAACATGAATTAAGAACCCTTTAATATCCCAAATAACCATTTAATACCCCAAAGAACCATATGAAAAACATGTAGAACCATCCAATAGATAAAATGGTTCTTCAGTAGGGGATGGTTCTTCGTGGAACCACACTGCCTTTTAAAGAACCATTTAAGAACCTTTTTTTTCTGTGTGTAGGGAGGGAGGAGAAGGAGGATGGTGTCAGTCGTTCCCCGTGTGAAATGAGATGTCAATGTTGATGTTTTTGTTATGTAACTTGCGTTCTTTAGTAACGGCACTTCTGTGGTTATTTTAATACAAACGCGGATCTTTTCCTAAACCCAGTGGCGGGCCGTGCATTTTATACCTGGGCCTTCACTGCTGTCCTGCAGCTGAAACACAGCTACGGTTATTATTTGTTTTGTGTAAAAATGAAGCCAACACCTGTAAATTCACTAACTGCAGAGAATACGCCGAGACTGCATCTCCTCTCTGCTCTGACTGCAGGCTGGGGCTGCTGCGAGAGTCCGCCTGTGAGTGCTTTGGGGCGGCTCACGGCAGCACCTGCTGCTCGTTCACGACAGTGCAGAACCGTACGTGCTTTCAGGTCAGAGTCAAAACACCAGAAAAGTCTCCAACAACACCAGAAAAAGTCGCTAGATTTGTCGCTGGTAGCTTTTGACAAAAAAAGTCGCCATGAGGGTTTGGAAAGTCGCCAGATTTATCGAGAAAGTCGCCAAGTTGGCAATACTGGCACAGGGTAAATATGTCCCCAGAGCAACATTGGACATAACAATAGTTCCTATCACATATAAAACCAAACAAAAATCCATCTTCATAAAAACAAGTTGTACAAATAATAATATATAAACAAGCATATTAAAGCTACTGCAGATGTAAAAACAAACGCAGTTGACTTACCAAATGCTGTTCACTTAAAGCAGGGGTCGGCAACCTGTGGCTCCGGAGCCGCATGCGGCTCTTCAACCCCTCTGTTGCGGCTCCCTGAGTCTACATCGACACTAATACGTTTTCGTTTTAAACGATCTCCGTCCAGACGGCGTTTCAGCATCGTTTTCTAAATGATCTCCTTCCAGACTTAAACGCCTGAAATCGAATATCACTTGACTATTCACGTACACTGGGCATGCGGGTGGGTGCCGGTGTAAACAGGAAGTGGATTGGTTGCTCAAACCCGCTAACGTAACTTGAGACGGCCGCTCCGTAGGTCTGATAACGCCGCTGGACACGCTGCTCAATAATCGCTCCAATAACAGCTGCTTCCTCCGCAGAAATGCAAACTTTAACTGGACAACAGCTGCTAGTAAAGACAACACGGTCAGTAATAGCTGACCTTAAATAAAAATGTTTTCATATTTTGTCAACTAAAATGTGCTACACATCCTATTACGCCTGTCAAGCGCCTTTCCCTGCAGGTGGCTAATCATGATTTTCAGACCCTCCCTCAGTAAACTATCAATGGATAAATCCAAAAAAGGAAAAGTCAAGGAGGAAAATAGAGAGTTAATTCTGCGTGGACATATTCATTTGCTTTGACTGCCAACGATGCTGGCTTACCTGTATGCTTGATATGTGCAAAAAATGTAATGTTGAAAGTCACTTCCAGAACAAGCACACAGCATGCTGAAAAGTATCACACTGTAGATGAGCGAAAAAGAGCGATTTCTCAACTGCTGCAGCAAACTGAGAAAGTTTTTTTCTCCTCTTCATAAAAGTTTGATATTGTTATATTGTTGTTAACAGGTAAAATTGCAATAAAATGTCAAAAATTGTCTTTATTCTTCTTCATAAATACAACAAACTATAGTTTTTGTATATATAATATAACTATATGTAAAACTTTATAAGCTGTGATATCAAATAGAAAATAGCAGCTCCAGACAAATTTTATTTGGTGGAAAATAGAGCAAAATGGCTCTTTGGATAGTAAAAGTTGCCGACCCCTGACTTTAAAGACTAACTCCATCCTCCTTTCTTTGTTGGCAAAGAGTTTAATCCCACGGTTAAATCCCGTTTCTCCTCCTTCAGCCATTGAGTGTTAAAAAAACAAAGCTCGGTAAAAAAAGAAAAGAATCTACACCAAGCAAAATGCAAAAAATGTCATAATTTCTTCCATATCTTTCAATTTGAACTCTTACTACTCCGACTAAGCTTTGCCAGCTTCTTTAAGTTTCATTTCACGATAGTCACGTGCTCGCCCACTGACCAATCACAGCACACGCTGCAGCGCTGCACCTGAAAACTGAGCTGCACGTAATGATGACGTACTTGTAGGCCAGCTAGATGGCTATGACACGTCAAAGAATACGCCCAACATGTCAAATTAAAGATCTGATTGGTTGAAGACTATGACAATCAACAATATCGTCCCCATGCACTTAAACTGCACATGGATGCACTTGTGAGTCTGCAGGCCTCGGGCCTCTGTTCTTACCTAGAGACACAGAGGTGAAATCTGATTGAATAAAAGCTCTACTTACAACAAGCTTGCACTGGAAGCAGAGCAACTGAGGAAGACAGTAGCTGTGCAATGAGAAAATAAGATAATGGGGAAAATATTTTTGTAAATTATAATACATGTAGTGTATTTAAGAAAAAATATTAAATTATAAAATAGATATAACTTTGTAATTCTGTTTAGGCCAGCAGAGAAGGCCTTGCTGGCCCTGACGGCCCACCACTGCCTAAACCTAACTAAGTGGTTTTGTTGCCTAAACCTAACCAAGTATTTCACCATCTTTTCCTAAACCTAACCAAGTATTTCACCATCTTTTCCTAAACCTAACTAGGTGGTTCTCTTACCTGGTTTCTGGGGTCCCAGGGCACAGACAAAGGGACCTCGCCCTGCTTGCGGGAAATGATGTACTTTCTGAAACAACAAAACAAGAGCAATTAGAAGAACTTTTGACAATGGTGCTGTAATGTCACAACTGGGTGATAACTCTATTTATCTAGATCTACTGAGACACTGTCTACTATGGGCTCAGAATGTCGTTTCTGACCACTAGTAGACCAATGTTGACATGTTTCATGCATGCCTTTAGCATGAAGGGAGGTGTGAAATACATTTCTACTCTCTGTAGAGGACTGTACTGCATGTTGACATTTCTGTAGATTGTGCTCTTTGCTGAAAAGTTCAATCCCTCTTGTTTGTAGTGAGTAGTGGTGTAACGGATCAATTGAGTATTTTTTTTACAGTTTAATCATCACAGTGTGTAATAAAGTTCTACTGCTGCTGTTCCTTTTCAAGTAACAAGTCCCCGAATATCAATGCAGAGTGTCAGTGAACAGATATAAAGCAGTAGTGTGTTCACGTGAACGGAGCAGGTTAAAAGCATTTAACGGCGAAAGTCATGGCGAGCGGAGGAACTTGAGAAGCCCCGGGCATCATTTAAGTCGCAAGTTTGGGAGCATTTTGTCTTCCCTGTAACTTATGACGGATAAGGGTGGTGGACGAAACCGTTACGGTATGTAGGAAATATTTAAAGAGAAAGACACACGACAACGGCAATACATCGGCATGTCCACACATATGAAGAGACCATCCCGTCTGTCAGCGACGGGGGACACTCCGGTGTGGAAAACAAAGGATTTCAAAATCTGGTTAAAATGCTTGAGCCACTCTGTGAGAGTCACACAGACACACCTGGGGCAGGTGCTGACAGAAGCAGTAGAGTGGAAGCTAGACACGCCCAATAGTAATATCCCAGTCACCACAGAAAGGTCTACCCTCACTCCAGACAATGGAGATATTCTCATATTTTTGAAAATAATGTCACAGTAATGGTAAACATTAGTGTGTATTTGAATGACATAACCTGACAGGAAGTAAACATAGACCCAAGGTGTTGCCGAGCAGTTCAGTTCAGTTGAAACAGTGGAAGCTAGCTCACAGGCTGTTTCTTTCTTTCAATATTGATCAAAGGACGAGGGTATCAACATACCTCATGTTGCACTTAAACTTAACAGAATTGAGTATATTTGAATTTTTTATTTATTTATTTAATTTTGTTTCAAATTGGACATCTTCAATATTTTTGTTTTTATGCAAGACTATAGCCCAAAGTTCTTTTCTTTAAGTGTTCTTGAAGTTCTTTAATTAATAAATGGAAAGCAAAGTTATATTTGTCTCCTCCCCTTTACTTTGTTGATCCGAACCTTGACTCAAGAACCGTGATCCGAACCGAACCGTGAGGTTTGTGATCCGTTGCACCCCTAGTAGTGAGTGAAGTGAATATATCGTACAAACTGCATCACTTCTGACACACAGAAGTGGAATTAAAAGCTAAGAAAGTATGTGCTCTTCACAGCAATAGACTGATAGATTACCTGTCCAGTCTGATCTTCTTCCTGGCTATGGCCTCTTGAAACCTCCTCCCCCCTTCCTGTAAATGAAAGACAGAGAGAGACATAGTTCATCAAACACCTCAATTCAGCTATCCATCTTCTGCACCCTCCTCCAGGCAACTATTCCAGAATGTTGCTTGTATTAAAGATGCAATGTGGATGATTTGATATTGTTATATTATCGTCATAAAAAGGGTCACTTTCCAATTATTTTTCTTTCTTCCTATCACAGTGGCTGGTTCTCCTTACAGAAAGACGTTCTTCTTGGTATAACTGAAGGAGGAACATATTTTCTCACTCTAACAGTTGTAGCTGTACATGAGAAGAAAAGCATGTGTTTCCTACCATAAAGTAGTTCAACATATTTTACTGACAAATACAGCCTGGGGTATAAATTATACCCCAATTTCTGATTGCCTTTGGCCTTGGGAACCAATATTGTACACGCGCGATATGACAAAAACAACTAGAAAATTCCTAAAGAAATTTTGACAGTGTGGCTTCTACTGCCCGAAGACGTCGCAATATATAGCTACACACGCTGATGTTACCGGCAGTATCGTTGAGGTTTGATTGATATATTGCTTCTCTCTTTTCTGCATTTTAGATTCATACTCTTGGATTTAATCTTGTATTCGTGATGGACAGTCCACAAATGGCTCCCGTCATTTCTGTACTGGACATAAACATCTTTGTTTGAGAACCCTTTGGAAATTATGGGAGCTGACGCTCCCGTCATTTCTGTACAAGCCTCATTCTGAGCTTCATGTTAAGATACAGTTACTCTATGGGGCTTTTATTTTGAAAGGGTGGGACTGGGTGGGGGAGAGGAGCCATATTCATAATGTTTGACACACAAACAGAGGTTATTAAATGACAGGCTTCATCACAAGCATTCCAGTTAGAATTCCCACTCTGGGGCTTTTATTTTGAAATGGGAGGAGGGGGGTTCTCTAAAAATATTTAAGACCTGAATGACTGTATGACAGAGAGAGAGAGGGAGAGTGTAACTGGTTGCCATGGTGAGGAAGCACCTGGTGTTAGAGACAGACTGATTACGAAACTTTACAGTAAACAGTGATTTTGAACAAAACCCCTTCCTCCTTTTAACAAAAAGTCTGAGTGCCAAAATATGGATACCGTGAGAAAGATAAGACTCTGCCAAACGCGCTGATGTGGTTTTTATATTTGTGGTGTTAAAAATGTGAGCTCCAGAGCAATAGACAAAACTGGTACCGTCTGCTTTCTTTGAGAAATGAGTAGTGAGATTTCTAGAGAGAGTCTAATGGAGCAGTTGGTTGGAGTTCATGTCGCTCTGTCGCTCTTTGAGCCAAATGTGTAAGTCCGTTGGATTCCATAGACACTTTACTGCGACCAGCACAACATTTCCAAGCTTTTTGGCGAAAATGGTGTTTCAAGAGTAAAAATTGTGGGAGCTGGAGCAATTTGTTTGGAAAAATCACAGAGGATTTTCAAGCTCCGCTCCACTGACAGTTATGCTCTCACTCTAGCTCTTAACGAGCCATGCAATACACACCCATTATAAAATCTGAAACAGACACAAAATTTTCCTGAAACTTAATCTGTGACTTCATGAAAACTGTGCTAGCTATCAAAATGTCCATTTGGCTCAATAAAGTGCAGCATTTTGTCTACGTTTTAAACTTTGAATCATGTTTCTGCGTTAATGTATGGCTAGTCAATATGGGCCTAAAGTTAAGTGTTTTTTTAGCTCTCTTCATGCCGAAACCCCATTCAAGTGAATGGAGAAATTTTGCTCAGTTTTTGGGGATTTTCGGGAATTTTCAGGGAAACCGCTTGGCGAATCTCTCCGAAAAATAGATAGCACACTATTCCCGATCAGGCCGCACGTTTTGATCTATTTTTCACGCCGCTGTTGGCAACGCTGCGTGAGGAGAAGCGCGCCAAACTTCATTTTGCTCCGTTTTTCGGGGTTTTCCGGGATTTTCGGGAAAACCGCTGGGCGAATCTCTCCGAAAAATAGATTGCACACTATTCCCGATCAGGCCGCACGTTTTGATGTATTTGTCACGGCACTGTTGGCAATGCTGTGTGAGGAGAAGCGTGCCAAACTTTTGGATAAACCTGAATAATATTATGATTAAGCCCGATGGATAATATACAGTGTGCTTTGGCACACTGAACTAGAAAATTCCTAAAGAAATTTTGACAGTGTGGCTTCTACTGCCCGAAGAAATCGCAATATATACACACGCCAATGTTACCGGTAGTGTCATTCAAGTTCAATTGAGATAGCGCTACTCTCTTTTCTGCATTTTAGATTCATACTCTTGGATTGAATCTTGTATTTGTGGGGCTTTTATTTTGAAAGGGTGGGACTGGGTGGCTGAGAGAGGGGGAGAGGAGACAGAATCATAATGTTTGACACTAAAATGAGAGGCTTCATCACAAGCATTCCAGTTAGAATTCATTCTGTGGGGCTTTTAATTTGAAATGGGGTGGGGGGTGAGAGGGGAAAAGTCCTCTAAAAATATCTAAGACCTGAATGACTGTATGATAGAGAGAGACACAGAGGGAGAGAGACAGAAAGATAGACAGAGAGAGAGAGAGAGAGAGAGAGAGAGAGAGAGAGAGAGAGAGAGAGAGAGAGAGAGACTGATCTCTCTGGCAATCTTTCTCATTTGGAGATTGTCCTATGTTTTATCTTTTACAGCTTACATAACTATTGTCCTGCTCTGCCATGTCTGTCCTCGTCTCTCCCTCTTGTGTGTGTAAATGTCACTCGAATCAGGAAACTTATCAGAATACCCATATTTGATTGGCTGAGCTGCATCACGTATATCTCTAAATCATGTGTGTGCGGCTTTTATTTTAAAATGGGGGGGGAAGTCCTCTAAAAGTCTCCAAGACCTGAATGACTGTATGAGAGAGAGACACACACAGAGAGAGAGAGACAGACAGAGAGATAGAGGGAGAGGACTGTATGTGCGTATGTGTCTCAGTGCCTCTGTGTGTTTATCAACATCACTAATGAGCTCATATAAACACCTGTGTGCTTGGGTGCATGTTGGTGATTGGAGCACCTGTGTGTTAGAGGCTAATTAAGAGAGAGAGTGAACAGTGATTTTCAACAAAACTACCTGTCAAACATATGCCCTTTATACCAAAACCATGAGACTAATCAATAAAATATGGATACCATGAGAGGGATAAAACTCTGGCAAACGCGGAGATGTGTTTTTTATGTTTGTGGTGTTAAAAATGTGAGCTCAAGCGCAATATGCAAAACTGGTACCGTCTGCTTTCTTTGAGAAATGAGTGGTCAGATTTAACATGGAGTCTAATTGAGCAGTTGGTTGGAGTTCATGTCGCTCTGTGGCTCTTTGAGCCAAATGCGTAAGTCCGTTGGATTCCACAGACATCTGTGTGCGACAGCACATTTCCAAGCTTTTTGGCCAAAAATGGTGTATATAGAGTAAAAATTGTGGGAGCTAGAGCAATTTGTTTGGAAAAATCACAGAATATTTTCCTGCTCCGCTCCACTCTGACAGTTATGCTCTCACTCTAGCTCTTAACGAGCTGCGCAATACACACCCATTATAAAATCTGAAACAGACACAAAATTTTCCTGAAACTTAATCTGCGACTTCATGAAAAATGTGCTAGCTATCAAAATGTCCATTTGGCTCAATAAAGTGCAGCGTTTTGTCTACGTTTTAAACTTTGAATCATGTTTCTACGTTAATGTACGGCTAGTCAATAAGGAGCCAAAGTTAAGTGTTTTTTTAGCTCTCTTCACGCCGCAACCCCATTCAAGTCAATGGAGAAATTTTGCTCAGTTTTTGGGGATTTTCGGGAATTTTCGGGAAAACCGCTACGCGAATCTCTCCGGAAAATAGATAGCACACTATTCCCGATCAGGCCGCACGTTTTGATGTATTTTTCACGGCACTGTTGGCAATGCTGTGTGAGGAGAAGCGTGCCAAACTTCATTTTGCTCAGTTTTTCGGGGTTTTCCGGGATTTTCGCGAAAACCGCTTGGCGAATCTCTCCGAAAAATAGTTTCCGCGCTATTCCCGATCAGGCCGCACGTTTTGATGTATTTTTCACGCCGCTGTTGGCAACGCTGTGTGAGGAAAGGCGCGCCAAACTTTTGGATAAAGCTCATTATTATTATTAAGCCCGCTGGATAATATACAGTGTGCTTTGGCACAGGCAGTTTTACTGCCTTGTGCCACAAAGCCACACTGAACTAGAAAATTCCTAAAGAAATTTTGACAGTGTGGCTTCTACTGCCCGAAGAAATCGCAATATATACACACGCCAATGTTAAAACGGAGCAAAATGAAGTTTGGCGCGCTTCTCCTCACACAGCGTTGCCAACAGCGGCGTGAAAAATACATCAAAACGTACGGCCTGATCGGGAATAGTGTGCTATCTATTTTTCGGAGAGATTTGCCAAGCGGTTTTCCCGAAAATTCCTGAAAATCCCCAAAAACTGAGCAAAATTTCTCCATTCACTTGAATGGGGTTCCAGCGTGAAGAGAGCTAAAAAAAACACTTAACTTTGGGCCCATATTGACTAGCCGTAGATTAATGCAGAAACATGATTCAAAGTTTAAAACGTAGACAAAACGCTGCACTTTATTGAGCCAAAGGGACATTTTGATAGCTAGCACAGTTTTCATGAAGTCGCAGATTAAGTTTCAGGAAAATTTTGTGTCTGTTTCAGATTTTATAATGGGTGGGTATTGCACGGCTCGTTAACAGCTAGAGTGAGAGCATAACTGTCAGAGTGGAGCGGAGCTTGAAAATCTTCTGTGATTTTTCCAAACAAATTGCTCCAGCTCCCACAATTTTTACTCTTGAAACACCATTTTCGCCAAAAAGCTTGGAAATGTTGTGCTGGTCGCAGTAAAGTGTCTATGGAATCCAACAGACTTACACATTTGGCTCAAAGAGCCGCAGAGCGACATGAACTCCAACCAACTGCTCCATTAGACTCCATGTTAAATCTCACCACTAATTTCTCAAAGAACGCAGACGGTACCAGTTTTGTCTATTGCTCTGGAGCTCACATTATTAACACCACAAACATAAAAAACACATCAGCGCGTTCGACAGAGTCTTATCTTTCTCACGGTATCCATATTTTGGCACTCAGACTCATGCTAATTTGTTAAAAGGAGTTAGGGGTTTTGTTCAAAATCACTGATTACTGTAACGTTTCTTAATCAGTCTGGCTCTAACACCAGGTGCGTCCTCGCCATGGCAACCAGTTACTACACGCACGCAGGCTCTCTCTCTCTCTCTCTCTCCCACTCACTCAGTCCATCTAACTGTCTGTCTGCCTGTCTCACTCACTCACTCAGTCTCTCTCTCTCCTCTCTGTCTATCTTTCTGTCTGTGTCTCTCTCTATCTTACAGTCATTCAGGTCTTAGATATTTTTAGAGGATTCCCCCCCCCCACCCCATTTCAAATTAAAAGCCCCACGGAATGAATTGTAACTGGAATGCTTGTGATGAAGTCTCTCATTTTAGTGTCAAACATTATGATTCCGTCTCCTCTCCCCCTCTCTCAGCCACCCAGTCCCACCCTTTCAAAATAAAAGCCCCACAAATACAAGATTCAATCCAAGAGTATGAATCTAAAATGCAGAAAAGAGAGTAGCGCTATCTCAATTGAACCTGAATGACACTACTGGTAACATTGGTGTGTGTATACATTGCGATTTCTTCGGGCAGTAGAAGCCACACTGTCAAAATTTCTTTCGGAATTTTCTAGTTATTATTATTATTAAGCCCGCAGGATTACAGTCAGTGTGCTTTGGCACAGCCTTGTGCCACAAAGCCACACTGAATAACTTAAAGTTACTGTGAGGAACTTAATAAGTCTCAATTTAGTCTTGATGCCTCTATACCCGCTGATCAGTCCACAACCGTAGCAACAGTTTATGTTTATCGGTGAACACTGAAATGGACTGTATTTAAGACTACATCCACACTACTACATTTTTGTTTAAATACGAATATATTTTGCATTGTGGACAGGCAGAAACGGGGACCTTTGAAAACGATGACGTAGACACCTGTGATCCCATGGACACAAAACGGAGCCTTATTTTGTTCTGTTTTTGTTCACTATTCTGAAGTTGTGTAACAGACAACAACGAAACCGAGAGGAAACGAGTGAGAGACGTGTTGACCAAATTTCTTGACCCATAATCTATTAAAACTTAGATTTTTACGTGTTCATTTTTAAAGTAACTTTAAGTATGTGAAGACCTACAGTGAAGACCTACAGCCTTGTAACTAAGTTTGAAAAATGAAACTTTTCCCACTAAATTTCTTCAGCTTGAGTGTGTGTGTGGGAAACATAGAGGAAGATCTTAAGTATCAAGCACAACCATTCAGCATTAAAATAGCAGCAACTGACTATTATCTATGTAAAGATATAGTGGAGTGATGTCTACCTGAGCTGAGAATGAAGTCACTCTCCCTCTGTGTGTGCCTTTGATGTAATGTTAGTGTATGTGACTCACTGATTGTCTCACAGCTACCGCTCTGCACTGCTCTCATAAGGTGGTTACAGCTGATACAGGTATGTTGTCCCAACCGACAGCGTAGTCACAGGAGTGTAGCACCCACCCCCCGGTTCCCCCTCAGGTAAACACGGTTAGCTCTGTCAGCACTTTCGCCGTAGTTTGCACTGCTCGTCGTTTGATCGAGCCACATATTGTACTTCCACATTTTTTGTAAGGCCGCCCCCACAACTTCCACTGCTCCAAAATCAAACAAAGACACTGGAAGACCATGGCAGAATGCAATATTCCTGTTGTCTACAGGAACATGGAAGACATTTTTATTTTTTTAATAGAGTTGTACCAAATGTCATTCAAAGATTTAATAGAGTTTTCGAATAATGCTACGAATGTCATATTATATGATGTCATTGTGTGTCATTGCGGTTGTATCAATGTAATTTATGGTGCCTTTAGATTGCTGCTAGACCGCCCCGTTAATACAGGTGTGATTTTGGTTTGAATAAATTTGGTTTAAAAAAAAAATAAAAAATACATCGTCTAGTCCAGTGGTTCTCAAACTGTGGGGCGCGCCCCTCTAGTGGGGCGCGGCGGTATTGCAGGTGGGGCGCAGGGGGAAATGCAGAATTTTTTTATTTCAAGAACTTTATTCATACCTGCAAACTTGTCGCTTTTCGGCAAAATTCGCCGTTTTGAATCAAAATATATCATCCGCGTGAATCGTGTAGATCCGTAGAGGGTTCTTTTTTTTGGGGGGGGGGGCGGTCAACTGGCCAGCCAGCGTTTCTCAGATTGGAGTGAGACGAGGAGAAAAGGTGATGTCTACACCGTCTTTCCCTCTGTTAGTTTAAGTTACGTTATGTCCCGTTACCATTCAGACTTGCTGGGTTAAGTTAACGTCCACTGCATGCGGAACTTCGTGGACTGTTAACGTTCGTCATTATCACGATTTAGGAGGAAAAAACGTAACGTGATGAAACATGAAGCCCCCCCGTGTTCCGGTTCAGTTCACGCGGTCACTCGTTAACGTTAAACCAGAACACCGGCGGATCTGGTTGCAGGTTGTTTGTTTTAACTCAAAGTAGAATGAAAGGCCCAGATACTGATGAGATGATGAGGTCAAAGAGCTTCAGGGAGAGGAGGCTGGTTGTAGCGCAGCTTGACGCAGGGCTGAGATGTGAGTGGAGCTGGGCCTGGATAAAGGTGGAGGTCTAAACAGACGTGAGTACAGCTTCCTGCTGTCACAGTATTTTAAATACATTGATAAGGCAGGGTATGGTAAATGTAGCTTCTGCTCCAAGGAGATAAAGTACAGCAACAAGGGCTCACATGCCCTCTCATCACACTGTACACACTGTTCACTGTAATGACCACAGCCAGTGTACTAACAGTCCCAACAGTCCCACGTGCTGTTAAATCACAGCTATTATTTTACTTTTAGAATGCTACATTTTAAAGCTCATATTTAAAATAAAATGCTCCAGATATGTGTGACACATATCTGGAGCATTTTGTTTAGTTTTGCACAGGTTGCACGTTATTGTTGTTTTGAAAAGATATGATATCTTTATTGACAAATATTTGAACTTGTTTTGTTTAGTTTTTCACAGGTTGCAGTTTATTGTTATTATCTTAGAAAGATATTCAGTGCAAAACAGGTGAATTGCAGCCACAATAAGCTATTTTTTGTGGGCGGTGGGGCATGAACATTTTTCTTCCTCCAAAGTGGGGCGTGACAGAAAAAGTCAGTGGCTTAGAGTTAAAATACTTACTTAAGTGTCTACAAAGAGATAAATAAAAAGGGACCGTGTTATGCTGTGTTCACACCAAACATGACGCAAATTATTCGTACCATGTTAATCGCGCCGCAGAGGGGGCGTGGCTTATCGCCCTGGAAGCCGTTCAACTGTTCACCATCAACCATGGAAAAAATAACCTCTATTTCTGCTCAGTATTTGTTGTGGAAGTCCCAGATATCCCGTGAAACTAAACGCCGTCATGTCTGGGTTCATAACATAGTCCAGAGGAGCTCCGTGGATTGTCGAGCTCTATTCACAGTGACACCAGTGTGCCGTGAGAGATCGCCAGGTGTGCCGTGGGAAAATGTCCAATTTCACTTAATCGGTCCAAAAAAACATCATTTAGTTGTCGCAAATAATTTGCCATTGTTGAGCATCTGAGCCTGCAATATAGTGGCTGGCCTAGTAATGAAATACTCTTCCTTGCCAGTGGGTGGCAGTAGGTATCGCAATAATGACCTTGTTAATTTAAGATAGTAGAATTAAATGATGCGCGGGAGAGGTTGTAGTGAAGAACGGCAATGGAGAAATATTTCAAAATGAAAACTGTAGACTCTGATCTGGGCCCTGGTCAACCTTCTGACCCAGATGAAAAGCCCAGTACGAGTGGTGGTACAAAAAAAGAAAAAACTGTGAGCTCGAGGCAATACAGCGAAAGCTATCTTTCGTTGGGATTCACTTTCACTGGGGATCCGACTGCACCGACTCCGTTATGCTTGGTGTGTGGGGAAAAACTATCAAACAGTGCCATGGTCCCAAGCAAGCTGAAACGTCATCTCCAGACGAAACACCCCTCACTCAACAACAACAGGGACTATTTTGTTCGACTGCGCTCACAAACTGAGAAACAGGTAACTTTTATGAGGAAAACCACAAATGTGTCTGAGAAAGCTCTCAAAGCTAGCTACTTAGTAGCTGAACTGGTAGCCAAATCAAAAAGCCCACACACTGTGGCAGAGACATTAATATTACCTGCCTGCAAAGCCATTGTGAACGTGATGCTCGGCCCTGACGCGGTTAACGAAGTAGCTAAAGTCCTGCTCTCAGATAACACAATTGCCAGATGTATTGGTGACATGTCTGCAGACATTGAAAGTGTTGTTTTGGAAAAGATACGCATCAGTGGGAAATTTGCACTGCAACTTGATGAGTCTACGGACATCAATGGACATGCCCAACTCTTGGCCAATGTGTGTTTTGTGGATGAAGACGCCATCAGAGACAACTTCCTATTTTGCAAGGCATTGCCAGAAAAAACAACAGGAGAGGAAATTTTTCGGGTCACATCAGAATATCTTGAACAAGGAGGACTTCAGTGGGAAAACTGCACGAGTGTCTGCACTGATGGAGCAGCAGCCATGGTCGGGCGCATCAAAGGCTTCGTTAGCAGAGTGAAAGAGAGACACCCAGATGTTCTTGTTACGCACTGTTTTTTGCACCGCGAGGTGCTCGTTGCTAAGACTTTACCAGCAGACCTAGCTCCTGTGTTGAATGATGTCATGCGCATGGTTAACTTTGTAAAGACAAGACCTCTGAAAAGCTGCATATTTGCATCTTTATGTGAGGAAATGGGAGCGGAGCATAACGCCCTATTGCTCCACACAGAAGTCCGATGGTTGTCGCGCGGCAAAGTGCTGGCCCGTGTGTATGAGCTTTTTCATTGTTTGTACCATATGGTTTACACACACATACATTTATACACATAGTTTGGTCCGGTCTCTACTGATATGAGGTATCATAGAGCTCTGGGTGAACACAGACGGCTACAGTATTTATTTCTTGATTCAACAACGGCAGGACGTCAGTGATGACAGAAGAAACATCTCAACGCTGATAGGCTATCGCGCCGCAGCGTCACGCAATTTTTTCACAGAAGTTGAAAAATTTCAACTCACGCCTTTGGGGCACAAGGCTGTGTTTTTGCTAAGTGGCCCTGGCATTAACACAGTATTACACTGTGAGGTGTCCTGATTTAGAAAATAACTGGGAGACGTTCTTTGCCTCCATCTGATTGGTAGCAGATGGCCAAGCAACTATGCCTTTTTTTAAAACATGGAGGATAATTATTTCTGTACCACCTTTCTCAATAATAATCTTAATGTGTTCATCAGCAGCTCATTCTGTTGGCTGACTCACCAAGGGTTCGGGTCGTATCCGTGGTAACGTACATGGCTTCCTGTGGGCGTCGAGCACCTCGAAGGTCATGAAGGCAGAGTTTATGTGTCGGTTAGGCCCTTCCTCCTGGTCGGCTTCTGCTCGCACCCCCACCTCCATGCTGCAGCACACAAAGAATCATTCTTTTTGTTTCATTTCTACTTATGTACCTATTTTTCTCTGCTGTACCCTTCTAACACTGAGCTGTCAGCATGGCCTGCTTTCTCACAAATCAGTCAAGTTCTTTCTTATCTCATCTTTCATATCTTTATGGGTGATTCTGGACACACTAATACCTGTTTTTGAAGGCGTTGTTGACTATAGCCCTCAGCAGCAGTCTGTCTCCCACCTGAGAAGGCCCTCTGAAGGTGAACATGTCGATGGTCCGCAGAGTTGGGTGAGCCTGAGAGAGACGACTGCACATAAGAAAAACAATGACAGAGACCGTTATATCTGTAACCCTGGTGCATTCAAATAAAGCATTTTCAAATGTGTGTGAGATTGTACCTGGCAGCAATTGTAGCTACATTCAACATCCAGGCCATGATCTGTCCTCCAAATGTATTCACCTGGTATTCAGACAAACGGAAATGATGACACAGACAACTTACCCCTAAAGACTTTGATGAAGTGCATGAGCTGGATGAGGTGGCGGACAGAACAATAAATCAATAAAGAACCTGGTGGTTAGCATGTGGTGGTAGAACCAGTTCAACACTCTCCACTTTGGTCTTCTCTGCTGCCACTGCACTGCCTACTGCCCAGCTGTCAGCTGAAACACACACACACACACATATGAAAGTTAATGCAAGTAGGAAATGGTTGGTGTTTTCTAAATATGTTTAACAATCTCATGAAAAGACCCAAACCAACATGTTTCTCTCAATACTTTCTGACTTCCCTACTGTCTGTGGCCCTCAACCCCACTGGTTCCCACTGAAGACGTAGACATTTAAGGGTGCAGCGTCTGGCCATGAACTAACATGATCAACAGAATGTGACGAGAGTACAGTGTTGATGTCAAAGACGTCCATGTATTGTGTTGCAGAGATATCTGCTGAAATGAGCATACTAACCAGCTAGCCGTGGTCCGTCCTGTCCTGTACCACATTCACCTTGAGATGTGAGAGTCTGTCATGAGAGGCTACTTTCTACATTATTTAAGAATTAAATTCCTCAATTTCCCAATAATGATCGTGTAAATATTAGTGCTGGGCAACGATTACAATTTTGAATCGCATGATTTTTTTGCGATTAATTAATTCCAAACAAAAACACTTTAAAAATTCTAAATAAATAATTTAAATGAATCATTTATTGTTTTGGTATTTTGGTCAGACACATATGCAACGCTGATTACCGTAATATGTGTGGTATTTGTTATAAATGTACGTTGGTACATAGAGGGTGATAAGAAGCTGTACATGGAGGGACTTAGGACCCAGGGGAATGTAGGTGAAGGAAACAGGAAGAGACGGAAGAGACACCACACAAACAGCTGTTCACTGCTTGCTGCTGGCCGGCCGGTTCTTGTGTTAAAAATGTCCGCTTAATAATAAAAAAAAAACTTTGTTAACGCGCAAAATAATAATTGTCAGCGTTAATTAATTAATGCGTTAACGCGATAATAGTGCGTTAACTTGCCCAGCACTAGTAAATATAGAATAAAAGACCAAAAGCACCATTATAATCACCACCAGTAAAAAGTCAATAGCCGATACCCCTCCCCCACACAAAAAGGGAAAAAAACTATTGATCTGAATAAACAATCTGTGGCTCTATTACAGACAAAGAAACTGTTGAACTGAACATCTAAGTCAAAGTAGTAATACCTAAATACATGAATTTGGATCACTGAACATCAAACTAAGAAAGTCATAAATAGGCCTATTTAAATATAGAGCCTAAATAAATCTGGAAGATGACACCAAACTCACAGTAATTGATCTGGAAGTGAGACTCAAACTAACCATAAAAACATCTAGATGAGAGGCACTTTATTTTTTGTAAGAAGAGAGAAGTGAAAGTTTCTCACGCCACATCAGCTGGTTATATTATGATTTACCACTTTTACAAAACATTAATGTTGGTGCATATTCCCGGGTTAAGGAGGATCCTAGAGTGGGTTTCATTTCATGAATGTATAGTTAGTGGCTGAATTATTTGGAAGAGAGAACGCCAAATTGGTAAATAAGTTGAAGGGCTTCTTTTCCTCACTATCTGTCTTGTATCATGGACAGAGCGCTAACATGTGAGGGTCCAAGGACAGAGGATGTTGTTTGTTGTACATATTGAAATGCTCTCTGAAGAGAATTTGTGATATTGGGCTATACAAATAAAATTGAATTGAATTTATTCAAAAGATAACTTTTGTGGTGATAAATAAACCAAACAGGATTTAGATTATTATCAGAATTTATTAGAGGAAGATCTTTTCTGCAAAAGTTGACCTCAGCGGGCCTTGACCCCGCGACTCCCCCCGCGACTCATTGACTTCAGCTCCTCGATGTACGAACGTTGCAACCAATCTCTTCTTCACTTCCCTGGAGTCACCGCAGTGTCCGCTTTATCAGATGAAACTGCTACAGCAGTGTGCATCAAACCTACCCTGCAGGACGGACCCATGGGAGAGTAGATCTTTGATGATGTCATCGTGTAGCATCCTGACCCTCCGTCTCTCAGCGGCCACGCTGTATTCCACCTGCTCTTTCTCAGTGTGGGGTACGATAGGCTTCAAGATCACCTGTGATAGATGTCAGTAAATGTGTCTCCTTAGTGTCAGGAAGCCTTAAACAATACCTACACACACACACACACACACACACAGATGCAGACTGATCAATTTCAACATCGCCCAAGCATATCACACACTTTCTTAAAAAGCCAGAATGGTCATTAAAAAATGATTTCCACACAGCACACGCCTTACCTTTTGTCCTGTGTTTTTGCGCTGGGTAACAAAGGTGGCATAGGCGTGACAAACCCTCCAATGCCGATCCAGGAACAGGTCCTCACAGCTCACCTGTACCCCCACCTGGGAGGGAATGCATCAGGGATACTCTATGGTCAAACTCTTTGACAGCTGACTTCAGGTAGGTTACAGCTAGCAGTAGTCATTTAGTGAAGGCTTATATATAAATATATTGGCAAGCGAATCAAAAAAAACTCCCCCGGTGTGTAATGACCTTTATTCTGGAAAATGCACAGACCTCACGTTGACCAGATTTCCTCGGGACTATTCCTTTGGTAGAGAGTAGTTCTTTTTTATTTATTGTGTAGAAAAGTGAGTACAAAAGCCAAGAAATTATACAAAGTAAGACAGGGACGAATGCAAAGGGGACATAAGGACACTGAGGAAAATAACAGGTTGAGAGGCGGAGGTCAGCTAAATGTATATAAGTGTGTGTGTGTGTGTGTCTGTGTGTGTTTGTATGTGCGTGTGTGTGTTTATATGTGTGTGTATGTTTGTATGCGTGTGTGTATACGTGTTTGTTTGTATGTGTGTGTGTGTGTGTGTGTATGCGTTTCTGTCCATCTAGGTGTGCTCCGTTTGATGAGGTGAGTCGATTGAGGTTAGGTAGTAATATGGGATATATTTCAATCTACACATTAATACACAAATACAGCACATGTACAAAAATCCATATATATTGTGTGTGTGTGTGTGTGTGTATATATATATTAGTGCTGGGCAAGTTAACGTGTTATTATTGCGTTAACGCATTAATTAATTAACGCCGACAATTATATTATTATTTTAACACAAGAACCAGGCAGCAAGCAGTGAACAGCTTCACTTCCTCCCCCCTGGGTCCAGAACCCCTCCTACACTCCGCCACCGTCATTCACTCTTGTCTCACAAACACAAACACACAAACACACACACGCGAGCGCGATCGTCTCGTTACAGGATCAAACGTGACTGTTACGAAGTGGAGCTTCTAGTGAGGACCAAGACACGTCTTGTTTGAACGGAATACTTTACTGTCTGAACTGCAGTATTACAGTGTTACAGTGAACACAACGCGCTCTTGCACCCGACATGTGGTTTTCTATGTATCAACATTGTTAGCGTCAAGAACACGTACCATTCTACTTCCTGTCTCTTCCAAAGTAAAAGCACTTCCGTTTTCATGCTCTTCACAATAAAAGTAAATGATGCAATCAAACAAATTTACAACAGTGACAATATTAAAATACATATTGTCGAGTTTTTAAAGTGTTTTTGTTTGTAATAAGTATAATAAGCATCATTTAGTTATCACTACTGAGAATTTAACAAACATAAAAAAAGAAGTAGATAGGTTTGCAGTTTTCAAGGTGTATATTTAAATTGCATCTATTACACACATGAAAATAAAGTTGTGAACACCGGCTGAATATCTATTATCAGAATCATTATAACTGTATAACTGCTACTGTGTAAAGGGAATACTGCTGTTAAAAAGCACCTTATTTGTTTAAAGTGTTTGCAAACCAAATATTATTGCACTTTTGTTCATATAGCAGTACTTTTAAAATAAAAGTGCGCAATACCCTACTTTTGAATTCATTATTGAATTTTGCGCATAACAATGCGATTAATCGCAAAAGAATCATGCGATTAATCGTGATTAAAAATTGTAATCGTTGCCCAGCACTAATATATACACATATAGTAGAGAGTAGTTCTGAGGTCTGTTCACTGTGAGGTCTGTTTATTATCCTGAGTAACCATGGCACTGATTCTGTTGCTAAATGTTTTCGCCACCACAAACAATATTTTATTGACCTCCGTTGTATTGTGGTGGCAGCGGAAAAACCAGCAACAGATCATTTAAAAGCTGAAGAAATCAAATCAATTTATCTACATGGCTAAATACAATTACTGTAAATTATCATATAAAAGCAGGTGTTAAAATACAAACAAATAAAGGTCAGTCGCTAAGGAAGGCAGGGTAAAAATGGGGGGGGGGGGGGGGGGGGGGGGGG
>NW_022280115.1:38095-43095 GCF_004355925.1 Anarrhichthys ocellatus
GTGGAACTACTGACTAGGAAGTCAGGAAGGGGCTTAATATAAGGGCCATAAGTATTTCATAAGTCTCTCTGCTACATAGGTAAATAAAGGCTACAATTTGACGGTACTCTAATCTGGCGTAATTCCAAATCCAACAGAATATTTAACTAAATCTAATTGATTTTGTTAATTCTAAGTGTATTGCATTAGAAACATTGGGTGTAGTGGTATGAATGTGAAGTAACAGAAATGCTAGAATATACTGATCTGACCTCCATGCTGGTGTTAAAGGCTCTGTTGACCTTTGCCTTGATGTTCACCACCTGGCCCACGCTGAACACAGAGACAGAGAGGAAGAATGCTGTTAACTGTATACACACACACACCAGCAATGCAGACGGACCCACGTCTCTGTACACATTCTTCCTGTTACCTGATGGTATGTTCAAAGTGGATGTCATCCATGGAGGCGGTGACGCAGGGACACCCAGCATGCCGCTCAGCTGCCCATGTGAAACAAAACATATGTCCTCATGTCCTGTCTGGCTAGTCAGGGGTTACGACATAGCGTGGACACTCATACATGAAATCAACACACACCACATGACTAATATTCAATGAATCTCTCTCTCTCTCTCTCTCTCTCTCTCTCTCTCTCTCTCTCACTCTCTCACTCACACACACACACACACACACCTCACCGGACAGGCAGGCAGAGGAGTCTATCCATTTGAGCAGCTGACCCACGCTCAGCTCCTGTTGATGGTTGCTGTGACAGGGCATCACTATCTGACTCATTTTCACCTCTGTCGGGTTGACGCTCCCTTCTTCGTCTTCCTCTTCTTCCTCCTCCTCCTCCTCCTCCTCTGCTTTCTCCAGATGACCTGACACTCTGGAACTCATCTTCAAAGCTGAGGGGAGAAACATTTCTTAGGATGAATTCAATTTTCAGTTTTTTTGGTCAGTTGTCTTGGGCAGTTTTAAGAAAAAGAATACCAAATACCAAAGTAATCAATATCCATCTCCGTGCTCCATCTATACACCTTGTGGCATCACAAGGGGACAGGTTGTGGAGGGGCGCTACATCCTCACCCAGGATCAGTGCCCACAACCCAAAATGGCCAACGGGCTAGAGACTACAACTCCCAGACTGCCTCATCAGGCACCCAGCTGCAGGTGCTTAAGGCCCCTAATTGAGGCAGGGCTGGGAAACTGAATAAATAGCAGAGGGGAGAGCACCACGAGAAAAGAGTTGGGCCCGGAGTAGGAGAGAGGATGCCTACATGGAGGAACAGATACCAAGGACTTGGCAGGGTTGGATTACTTTTTTGGTGAAGAAACCACTTTCTCCTCCGGGACGCTTTATGTTTGTTTCATGGACCTTTTTGTTTGATTTGTGATTTTTGAGTTAAAGGAACTGCAAGTGGGACGGACCAATAAACCTTTATTTTTGCTTATACTGTCTGATTGTGCCTGTTTTATGCTCTTTTGCACTGCCCCACCCTAAGGACAACCCGTGACACTACAACCTGTAGATGACTCAAAGATAAGTCTAAATGTGGCTAAAAACATTAACATTGTTGATAATGCACGATTGTCATAAAATACCACATTGTATTGATAACCAGTGAACTTGGCAATGAACATCCCAAAGGCTTCCAACTTCACCAAATGTTTTAGCTCATTTTAATGATTTACAATCACTCGTTTAACAAGATGTCAGCCTGTAGCAGCACGGACAGATTATGAGACAATGTGGTGTAAGAAGATTGCAGAAAAATATGAAAGCATAAAAGTATAACTATTACCACATGTAACCTGTTTGATTTAAAAAAGTATAACCATTAAACATATAACCTGTTTTATTTCATGATAGAAGTGATTAAACATATAACCTGTTTTATTTCATGATAGAAGTGATTAAACATATAAACTGCATTATATAAAATAGTCACTCAAAATTTATATAATCCTTCCAGGATCAAACCAGCTATATTCTGTATCTAACCTAGAAACTGGAGGACTCATGTATGAGTGACGCATGAAATAGGGGAGGTACCATCCTCAGACCACCTTAACAGGAGCCAGCAGAGCAGAGAGAGGCTGGGATTTTCCAGCGTAGGGTCTGGATTATACTTCTTTAACAAGAGGAATAGGCTTAAAGGTCTTGCGCCCTTAGGGGTGACTAGAAGACATTTCTGCTATCAGAAGACAGTATGAAAAAAAGAAAAAAACTCACAGCGAGAGCTGACTGAGAGCCTGTTAACAGCAGGACTGTCAGCATTAGCTCTTGTAGCACTGAGATTGTTTCATTGAATTGAAATTGTTGTATGTGATTGTTGTGAGAAAACTTTAATAAAACTTACCATTTGTAAGTGGCTGAAACCAAACTAAAGACTCTGGTTCTTCAGAACAATGTAACCCTCTTCCCCTGTCCATTAACCGTGTGATACACAGGTGACGACTGAATCTACCAGAGGAGCTTAAGGTAAGTTCCCTGTGTGAAGACTTGGCAGTCATAAATGTTGTGTCCTGTTGTGCCACAGTCCTGACACCTGACTGACGCTTGCCACAGACTAGCCACTGCGGTGCCACAAGGAGGATCTCGGCCTTGCTGCATTCACGAGCCCATTTCTCCAGACCATAATTCCTGCTTTGTTAAAGAAACAAAGGTCCAAACGAAGAATCAAATGTCCAAAGCACCCGCTGTTCATCTGACAACAGACGGACGAACGTCACGGACTAAACAAAGCTAGCTGACTGTAATGACACATTAGCTCACTACTGAATGGAGATGAAGAGCCATGTTCTTCAGACACAAAGCTAGCTGACTGTAATGACACATTAGCTCACTACTGAATGGAGATGAAGAGCCATGTTCTTCAGACACAAAGCTAGCTGACTATAATGACAGATTACCTCACTATTGAATGGAGATGAAGAGCCATGTTCTTCAGACACAAAGCTACCTGACTGTAACAACACATTACCTCACTACTGAATGGAGATGAAGAGCAATGTTCTTCAGACATGTCCCCTTGAGAGTGTCACCAGCGAGGATTTGGCATTTCTGCTTTCTTGCTCTATTGAAGACGTACCAAACCGTGGCTCCACTGTATTGTATTGAACCGAACTGAGAATTTTGTGAACCGTTACACCCCTAGAATATATCAACGTATGTGTCTTGAATTAATTAATTTGAACATTTCTCATTTTGTCGTTATACCAGGAACATCTGGGTTTTTTTCGGGGAGTTTTTCTATTTTTTTTGGAAGCAACGGTCACTACACAGGCAATGTCCTCAATCCATGACACATCAGGTCAATGATGGCCACATCGTTCACTGCAACAGCTTCCTGTTCAATGACTCATTTTCAACTGACGTCCTTTTCTTCAGAAACTGACCCAACAGACATCCAACTAACTTAGATACAAAATAGATTGAATTGAAGTTAAAGTTAGGTTGAAGGTGACTGTTGGTTGACATATAACGTCAGTGCTGCATGGTGGATCAATGCACCACATACCCTTATCAAATCTCAATGGAGTCTGCTTAGAACCACAGGTATGCCAGCCACAGGGATCTAGAAGTGTCGCCTGTTCCGAGAGTTTAAATGGGAACATTGCAGGAGCTAAGTAGCTTCAACACCTGTAGAGTGAGAGGTTTAGAAGTCTGGTTCTAGCTAGATATAACGTTACGTTACATCTAGCTAGATATTACGTAACGTTACACATTTTGTAAAGGTTGCCATTAAACGACATGACATGTTAACGTTACTTTACCTTTAACTTTTATTCCGTAAAATGGAACTGTGTAACAGCAGTTGCCTGCGTAACTGCTAGTACAGGCGACAAGAGACCTGCTAATTTAGTCACATAACGTTACTGCATATCTAATCATTTATTCTTTAACTATAACAACGAATCAAAAACCTTCCACAGTCTAATTTATGCTAGATTATATATAGTTTAAGTAACGATATCTAACGTATATGCTAAAGCTACAAACGTCCCTGGTTATTAGAGTAAACACGGACTAAAATGAAAGTTTAACAGTTCAACTTTGACATGTTAGCTTACTTTACAGTGCACGTACCTGACAGCGACATGTAGAAGTGTCAAACTAAACGTTCTTCTTCTTCTTCTTTTAAGCTTTATGGCGGATGGCATCCAGTAAAAGGTGCATTCCCGCCACCTACTGTATTGGAGTGTGGACTAGAGTAACCTATCCCCTTACAAAAAAAAAAAAAAAAAGGAAGTTCTATCATTTCGGTGACTTAAATTCCTTTACTCAATCCTGTTTCTTTCACGTATTGTAGTACATTTCCTGCCCCCAAGGTTAATGCATCTTTTAGGTTTAGTTCCTCAACTCCCAGCTTCCTCTTCAACCTGTGCCGAGTCTGAATTTCTGGCAATGACAAATGATATGGTCTACAGATTCTGGTATTTGGCAGTGCTCACATAGTCCTGCTGGGTGTTTATTTATTAGTTGCATTGTTTTGTTCAGCCTTGTGTGCCCAATCCTCAGTCTGGTTAATATGTTTTCTTCTGTGGTGCTTCTTCTGGATGGCCTCCCTTTGCCAACTTCTCTCTGAACACAAGCTAAACGTTGGTAGCACCTTACACTAGACTAGATAACGCCATCAGCAGAGGGTGTTCAAGTAATACCTTTCAAAATAAAAACCTCATTAACTAAGTTAACTAAACATGTTCAAATGCTAACCGTGTTAGACCAGCTGTTAACATGACCTCACCGTGACTGGCATGAAATATTTTTCATAGAAAACATTCCTAAGTGAAATAATTATGATGCAAGTGGGATATATTAAAGGTTATTAAAACTGCAGTCTAATATTTGAAATGTGAGTGAGGTTGCAGTGCATCATGAATATGTACTACCAACAAAGACTTAGACTCACGACTAGAAAACACACATAACACACAGCAATTGGCTTAGTATTAGATTATTCATTTTGTGATCATAATGTGAATTTTCCAAATAATGGTCATTTTTAGAAGAA
>NW_022280115.1:87104-101441 GCF_004355925.1 Anarrhichthys ocellatus
AAGGTTTGAAGCTGTAGTTTGAAGCCAAGTGTTTTGTATTTATTTATATTTATAGTATACTTTAAACACTTAATATATTGTTCAATTTGAAGAAAAAGTAACGGTTCAGGCACCGGTATCGGAAAAAACCCAAACGATACCCATCACTATTTACAACGCATTGGTCGGTGTGTTTCCTGCACCGCTGAACAAGTGCCATAAATGCTGGAAAAGCTGCGCTGGTCAAAATTTAATAATTCTCAATTATCTATCGGTTTTAGGTCCTGGGTCCGGATCGTGGTCCGCCAGTTAGTGACCCCTGTTCTACATGGACTAAAAACATTAATGTTTTTTCCAGAGTTTTAATTCTCCATGCACTTTAAACACAAGGTAAACACATTGCTCCATTAGTACCAGTAGTGGTCAAAAACTCCACAAGGACAAGTACTACACCAGGTAATCCCAGACGATATATTACCTCTTTTCCATGTGGCTGCCAAAGAGTATTTCTCAGAAAGGATCCTCCTTCCAATTGCAGGGTGGCTGGACTGTAGAGTTGCACACAGATGGAGCAGGTTGAAGAGCAACGTGTTGCTAGAAGCGCGCGCACACACACACACACACACACACACACACACACACACACAGGAGTGATTTATTGCCCAAACAATGACTGTAAAAGCACCTGTGCTGCCAATATGCCAGAGACATATTCAGACCTCTGAATCACCAACACCAAAGTCACTTCATCATTAGCAAAGGGGATCACAGAGGCTCGTTTAAAAAGGTTAGTCAATACAAACAGTATATGAGTTCAGGGCCGGCCCCGTTCCTCGTACGTGGTTCAACTAAGTCGATCAAATGTCCTATTAGCCAGCCTACATTAACCCGATGATTGATGTCAGGCTATCTCGGTTTCTCCAAGGTTGATCCACGCTCAAACACTCTCGTTAATTCGAACCAGACGATCAGGGATCAGGATAATTGCGCGTGCCCGTCCTACTTCAAAAGGGGGAAGCGTCGATCACCGAAACCATGATTTTCTAACAGTACAATGGCAAATAAACTCAAAGAAAGAGTCTATTTTTTGCTCCGCTAATGAGCAGGAGATGATCATGAACGCATATGAGGAATTCAAGACCATAATCATGGCAAAATCTAACACCGTTGCGAGGGCTAGACAAGAAGCATGGCAAAATATCGCAGACAAGTTAAATGCGTAAGTGTTGGGAAAATGTATAGGTTAATTTTAAGTGCCTCATCACCCCAATCAATCAGATTATATTTCTTTAAATGTGCCTGCTGGCAGTAGGCTTAATGGAATGCATCATCCAATGAGATCTTATAGCGAAAATAATTATCTCAACTCTTTCAGAATAAGTAGATAAAAACAAGCCCAAAGAGTATCTAATTGATACAAATTAATATAAGGATATATGTATTGTATGCGCTTATGTATCATGTAGCCTACTATATATGTGTATATACATGTATGTGTAGATTACCATATATAACTAGTTTGAATATGTGTGTGCGAATCTGTGTATGGGCGGATCAGTAGCCTATGTATGTATTATTCATAAATGGAAATTCAATCAATTCAAGCAGTGAAAAGAAATTGTGTGATTCTCTCTATTCTTATCATGAGTCCACCTTAATCATTTTCTACAATAATGATATGCTATGGTGTACTAATAACACCGTCATATAATTATGAGTGCTTTCAACCCCCATGTATGCAACCCAGCCATCAAGAGGACATGGGAGCATGTAAAAACTAAGCACAAAACACTATTCAGAATGGTCAGTCAATACAATATGTGCCATGGTAATGAACACATCCATAAGTTTATTAAGTGCCAAATAAACTTTACGAACAGCACTGCATGCAGCGGCTTTCCCGATGTTCTCCGCATCGCCGACACTGTACAAAAATGTACCATTCGCAGAAAAGCGCAAGGCTGCATCCAGTCTGTGAGACAGTCAATGCTCGGCTGCGGCGTTCAATGTATGGCTCGAGAAGGTCTTGTAAATAAATGATTCCTTGTCGGCAGAATCGATAGCGCTCGTATAGGAAGTCATCATGATGTGATAACGGATCTTGGCGATGTCGAAGAACTCTCTCCCTATAAAACGCTAATCTAACTAATATCGCTCCTTCATCAATGGGATCTCTGAGGAAGGGAGCTCTACATTAATGCAATAGAGGCTTCTTAGTTTGCTCAGCTGGTTTTAATGGATCACCGTGTGTCTCACTTTACATGCATTTCTGGAACTCCCGTATAACCCCCAGTATATGCGCAAGCGCATTAGACTACCGTATATGACAGGAGCTGCCATTTTTTTCCGGGGGAGTGGCAGCTTATCCAGCTACCTTAAATTAGCCTGCGCTGGAGCAGGTTCAAGCTTATGGATGTGTTGCTATGGTGATTTTGCCAAACTTGCTTCGTGGAACCGAAAAGCCTGACATATGTAATCTTATCCTGAAAATTATCCGGCTAACTCAGTTAGCCACGTACGAGAAACGGGGCCCAGGTGGCCCTGAACAACTAACTAAGGCTTTCTATGGCACTAGTCACAGCAATGATGCCAGTGCTACTTTGAGGGCTGCGTAGCGCAGAACAAAAGGTTTCATGCGCCCAACCGGTGTGTTCCTCTGACAGAGGACAATTCACACTGGCCGCATTTAGTGTGAAACTGAAATATATGGTTCATAAACAGTATTTTGGAGGCTAGTTGTTTTGTATTTCTAATACCAGGGGCTTGTTGTCGTCATTAACCTGTGCTACTCGTCGCCTCATTGTGAATATGTAGGATCTTTGGGGTATATATATTTGGACACATTTTACACAAAAGAGACTGAAGACTAATTCTTTATTGTTTTGCAACACATTAAAAGGTTCTCTATAAGATATTCAGAGCATTAATAAAGCATAAAAAAAACTATTGTCTATGTAAAGATATAGTGTAGTAATGTCTACCTGAGCAGAGAATGAAGTCTCTCTCCCTCTGTGTGTGCTGTGATCAGAGCTTCTCCTTGCTTTGTTGGCGTAGCCCGGCCAGTTGTACGTGCCTCTAGTGCATGGTAGTGCATGTTAGTGCATGTGAGCCTGCCTCACTGGTTGCTAGGGATGCCCCCCGAAACACGTTTTTAAACGGGAACCGGTTCTAAATAAGTAAAACCCAGAGAATTGATCAGGTCCGGAGTTAACAGTTCTATCGTTACTTTAGAGCGTGAGACACACATCATGGCGAGCAGCCGTCCATCCTCGTCCACTGCAGGTAATGTTAGCAATGCCATACGCAGTTTGCCAATAAGAATAGGTTAGTGAATAAAAGCTAATTGCTTCGCTTATTCACTGCCAATGTATTCTACAGATTTTGGAACTTTTTGTATTGCTGCTTAAGAAAGACTATTCGTTTACATACAAGAATAATAAAGCAATGTTGATTCTTTTCTTAATTAAGTGTTTTTTGTCTCACAAAATAATGAAAAAGAATCATTAAGAGTATCGATAAGAGTACTACTATCCATAACATCCTAACGATACCCATCCCTACTCACTGCCCCAGGTAAACACTGTTAGCTCTGTCAGCACTGTTGCCATTGTTTGCACACTAGCGCTGTTAGCACCGTAAGGTTGTAGTTGCCGGCTCAGCTGTTGCCATATTGAAAGCCTGTGGAGGAAATAGATATGCTCTGAATTTTCGTATTAAGCACCTTTAATGATTTTTTTTAACTGTAATTCAGTGTCCACATAAACAAAAATGTGCCTCACTAGTTGTTAATCTACTTGACCAGACAACACACTGACGCACTACCTGTATTTCTCTCTGCCCGGCCGTTCCTCCTTCGTGTCCCAGAAGCGGGCGTGTTTGATGGCGTTCTGCACACGTTTATCCTGATCTGGTATCTGATTGGCAGGACTCTCTGCTAATGAGAGGAACTGAGGCGGCAGACCGGGGATCAGTTTGGTTTTGGTCAACCACAGAGCCTGACGCACACCTGAGACAGAGGGAGATACAGATTTAAAGACATGAGGTTTTGAAAAATGATTGATTAACCTGGAGGTCACTTGCACTCATATGCAGGTTGGATCTATACTGTAGCCAGCACTACATCTAATCATAAAGCTGGGAATCTGTCCGTCTGTCTGTCTGTGTGTTCTTCACATATCTCCTCCAAAGCTCATCTGATCTACTTCACATGTGGTTTGGGGACCCCATGGAGTGTTTTTTCGAATTTGGTGCATATTTGCAGAATTAGGATACATGACAAGTGCAATATTAATAAACTTTGAATGAACAAGCACAGAGCGCTCTGTGCAGCAGTGGGGGCGGAGCTTCAAGGCTCTGCAGTCCAGCATGTCGTCTGCTGCGGGGAGAAAGTAGCCCACGGACTGCTGCAGTTCAATGTGGCTGCTGGATATAGCCTGCTAACGCTACATGGCTGCTGGATATAGCCTGCTAACGCTACATGCCTGCTGGATAACATCCCAACCAAACTTTTTCTTCACTTCGCTGGAGTCAACGAGTGGATAGCCTACAGCAACCGCATCACTCTGCCATGGAAACTCAAATTGTGCAAGTTATCGTCACACTAATTTATAACAAAGTGCGTCCGCTAGGCCGGGCTCGTTTGCCTCTGCATGCGAGTCCCTCGGCTGTGTTCCAAACAGTACGTTTCATACTAAACGAGTGACTGGCCCAATCCTAATGTCCCCCCCTAAAGCCTCAAACCCTGGGGACAGTACTTTATCACGTTACCATGAAAACGACAAAAAATATGATGTATAATTGTGGGTATTTATTTTATACTTTGTACTCCCTGATTTCAACATCTTCCAGGCTCTTTCCTCACAAGATGAGAGGTAACTTCATATAATCTATTTACTCATTTTTGTCAAAACGGCTTCAATGACAAAATCGAATATCTGAAGAATAAATAAATAAATATCCTCCGATTTCAAGTTTATTTTTTGTTCCTTCTGTAATCCTTAATGTTTCTGTGTAAATTTAATATGACTGAACACACGTGAGTCGTCCTCTTTGTGTACCTTTTTTTTTTTTTACGTCTCCATGTGTCCACTGGTTACCCCGTGTTTAACGTCACATTGCAATGATTTGTGGGTAATTCCCTTCGGCGGCTGACTTACGGAAAGGGTTCATAAAGGGCTCAAAATGTCTGCAAGAGAGCCCTCAAACACTCGATGATTTGACAGTGGGACAGCCCTAAACCCTCACGGACTTTGCGGGAGTGCGCCTCAAAGTCCGTGAGTCCGTAAGGGGGATGGGGCCTCTGTTCACTCCATGGGTTCACTAACGTATGCAAAGCGACAGCCAGGCCAGTTTCAAAGCACCCTGTAGCGACTCTTACATCTCCAAAAATGCAAATTTCCAAACAGGCGCTGTTTGGGAAAAACTGACCACACATTGAGAATCCAAACAGTTACTTTCTCGCATGAAAAGATATTAAAACTTAATAAAGTCACATTAACAACTTTTAATAACAGCAGTCAAAACTTTATTTCTGAAGTAAAACTATTGACTATTTACTCGTCTGTTCAAGGTGGAGCCTTCCATTTAGAATGCTGGGTAGGTAAATGAATTATAATCATATATTTTGAAAGTAATATCTGAATCTGCAATGCAACCAGTCTCTCTGAAAGGTACATGTATTACAACAATGTTCTCTAAGAAGTAGTAGTACACAGTAAGCAGTATATAAGTGGCTTTTTTGTAAGTTATTTCAGCGTACAATGAGATGGAATAGTAACAAATTGTAACATTTTTCATATCTAAACATCATGGAATAACAATGGCTGTTAGGGCCTCTTTTAGTTGGCCACCTTGCCTTCCATTGAAAAAGTAGCCATATTCGGGTGTGTGTGACCCAACTATGGCAGGTGTGCTGAGGACCCGAGGAAGCTCTGTGGTAAGTGTGAAGTTGTGTGTAAGAGCAGCTCTCGAGAAACACCACAGGCCAGTCATGTTTCCACATGAATGAGTGAGACAAATCACAGAGAATTGATGCTACATTGTAAATTCATAATAATCACAAATATATACACGGGTTACTAAAGGAAAAAAGGGTTACTATTACTGAACATCCATTAACGGGCATATATCGAGGCTCATCTGCCAAAGTTAGAGTAGGATGAGCATTTAAAAATTAGGCTAAACTTAATTTAAAATTCTGTAAGTTAATTTACTTCATGATCCCCTGCGAAGGGGCACACCTTTGAAAAGATGACTAAATAAGAGTCAGTGGGATATTCTGATAAATTCGGCATATCGATAATCCTCCAAGCACCAGTTGAACTGCTTCAAATCTCAGTTTATGCTTGTCTTTGGGTCATTGTGTAGAATCACTATAGGAATAATAAGCCTCATCTGTGACGTCACATTGCCTACTGCTGGCCAGGAATACTACCTTGTTTTTATACAACGAATATGTGCTTGAAGTGTGATACAGGGGAGACATGTTACCTTCCACTGCGCTGGTCCTCTGGTTGTACACAAAGCACGGTTTCTCTTTGAACAGCGGCATCTCGTGGGCCGGAGGAGACTTGTAATACCTTGGGTCCTTGTAGTCCCTCTCCCAATGCGGGTTAACAGGCTTCGACAGCCCCGGCACAAAGTGCATCCTTTCCCCGTAGGTGACCATCTCCAGCCCGGGGATGCCCACTCTCTCCCTGGGTTTGCGCGGTGGGGGGACCTTGGCTGTCAGAGAGCGGCTGACACCGAAGTGTCTCCTGGCCTGGACGTGACTGGCTCCTCCATGTGTGAACAAGCGTCTCAAATCCTTCAGCAAAACGGTTTGAGAAAACAACGGAGCCGCCGTTTTTAAACACTGAGCCGTTTCCAAAAACATGTCAGCTTCTAGTGTTCTTCTTGATGAGTTTTCAAGATTTAAGCTGTTATTCTGACCTCAGTCAGTAAATGAAGTTGCAGGGCGCCGCCATATTGGATTGCTTCTTCATCTCCTTTTCAGTTTATTGGCGGACTACAAACCAACGTTTAAGGTGCATGCGCCACCTACTGTACCGGAGTGTGTAACATCATGACTTTATGACATTTATCATTTAATAATAATATTGTTATTATAAATAAAAAATAAAATAGAAAAAGACTTCATATAGAAAGAATATTCTGGATATTAAACACGTTCCATTAAAAAAATGTAAATAAAGCCCTTTTAAGCTGAACTTGTTTGTCCCCTATCTCTAACAGTCCTTTGATGCTCCACTCCCTTCCTGGATCTATACAAACAGTGGTCCCTAATCTTGGCTCCAGATCTTTGAGCAGGTCCAAATTGTTGCTCATATTATATACAACTATATTATATCTCTTCTGTAAACACAACAGTATGATTAAATATGATCACATCATGTTTTAATCAATTAAGATCAAAGAGTTTCTTGTCACAAGAGGTTTGACTATCAAACACACATTGTCTGTAATAGAATGATGGAGTGAATTTAAACCAATCTGAGCAACTTGACTTTAACACATTTTTAATTATTGTATTTAACAACGCTATTAACATAATTTGTATTTCAAAAAGAGCGCTCGTCAAAGTAAAATACGCGAGCGGCTGTTTGATTTTCGCGCGCGCATGGATCTCATTTGCGCTCTCGGATTTTGACAGTGATTTGCCTTCATAGCTTAGATCCATCTGTAAACATATTTAGATAATTACAATAGCTTTTCATCAGGTAATCTTGAACCAAGTATCCAATGTTAAAATTCCTCTCAGTCCATTCTCTTTTGTTTTCTAATATCTCTAGATTTACCTTGGGTTGTGGAACTATCCATGGAGCAATGTTGCTACTAATAACTGCTGGACTATGTTCTATGGTATCTAATTTGAAATGTTTAATTTTCCTGTTATTAATGTCCCATCCAAAGCTTTTAACAGGGAATGTCGAGTACTCCCAACAATTGTACAGGACAGTTGATGCTATATTTATGTTAAGTCCACCCTGAATTCTAATCCAGTGTGATAGTGCTAACCTAAATTAGTTCTCCTCAGATGTAATAGCAGTTCCGTGGATTCCACTAGCAATACATTAATGGAAGTGCTTTTGACTGCTCCCAAGCTAAGTCTTATGGCTCTGCATTGTATTCTATCTCACTTTTTTTCGACATGGCTTTTTGCTGCTGCTTGCGTTTTGGTTTTGACGGCAGTTGGCAACGAACATAGCAGCTGCATTACCACTACCCTCTGCTCCGGAGTGTGGATCATCATATCCATTAATCCCATTTCTCTGAGTAAATCAAAGAAAACCCTACTATTTGCTCCACTTGACAGGTTCATTCAAGGTTCAATATTAAGAGTGTGCAAAGAGGGGCAAGGGATTGACATGGCAACACGTTGTTGCAGGTGGGCAAAACCATGGCAAAACACAATCAATGATGATATTATAGAAAACACCCACACAGACCACTAGATGCCATTAATATGACTGATATGATTTATTTATCATTATCACCTGGTATGAAATGGGTAGATCAGTTGGAGTTTAAGTTAGGTGAGCTCTATTGATGACCGGCGCCAACTGGTAAATAATATAAAACTGTAGACTTGGATATTTTGGTCTTGTTATTAGTGCAAACATAAGCTATTTGGCAAGTTGAGGTCACAAAGAAAATTATCTTGATCTTATGCTTTCTGATTTTATCATGGCTCCAAGATCAGGTGTGATTATAACACACACATGGCCCAATGTAAACACCTTGAAATTGTAGTGTAAAATTCCATTTTAAATTGTGTATTAAGGTAAATGTGTTCTAAGGATAGCAGTTCATCAATAAACATACTTCACTTTGTTACAATTGCCCCCTTAGTGGTAACAGTGGTTAGGGGGCAATTGTAACACTCTGACTTCTTGAATTCAATATGATAGTCTTGTCCTTATTAGTGAAAATATATCAATTGTATGATCAGTTAGTGCACATATGTATGTTTCTTACATCAAAAGGTGTATTTCAAGTAGAGTTATGATGATGACTAACACTGGGCAAAGAGGTGGATCGTCAGTGGAGCTGAGGCGGCCCGGTGACGCAGCAGAGCAGACAGCTAGCAGCTAGCGACCTGGTACGGCACACACCTGTCACTCAAAGCGGCCACGACCTCAATTATGCCTCACTTTAGGCCTTAATATGATTTAAAAAGGTGAGTAATATCAAAATTCATCCCCAGCACAGTTGTCATGAATGGCGAGATTAGCTATATACAATTGTTATGTTTTCAAATGGGTACATGTGTTATTGGGCAAAGTGTCTCATAACAGAACAGATCTATTGAACACTGCAAGCCAAACTGGCTACCATTGTAGATTATAATGATATTATGCTCGCTGTAATTAATCACACAGCATTTTGAGTGTCATCATGTGCTTTACTTTGGGCTTATGTTGTCTGGCATGCATGTAGTAGTGAAGAGTGGTGGAAACCATCATCTCCTCTTTTAGTGAATTTTGTTGGTTAGCAGTACGCAAACACCTGGTGATGTCTGAGATGCCATATTTAATTCTGAGGAGAAAACACTGACTGAACAGATTGTTTTATATCTCTAATTCTGTGGTCCTGTGGGTCTAACTTCAAAGGAGTCAGATCCAAATATCTCAATCCAGCTTCAGGTCTTTGACCCAACCACTACTTCAGCAATGGATTGCAATTCCACGTATTGATCATCTCTCCATTGTTTGCAGCTTTGTCTTTGTCATTGCCTCAACACGTGCTATTATTGGCATTTAGATATTGACAACTTTGCTTTGATTCATTTGTGTTCCTGATAGCACAACAGTGTTCCTTTGACTTTCCTTTGCTCTTCCTCCTGAATTTATGATGAGCTGTGACGAATTACTTTACAAGGGATTAAGATAATTGGTTGATGGGTTGATTGATCCAGTTATTGACCTGGTGCACACCCAGAGGCCAAAACGCCTTGAAGTAAAGAAATACATGAGCAGATCATTTCATTGGAACCCATTGAAGACCCAAACATACTAGTCACCACAACCTCATCAGGAATATTTAATTTGACTGTATGTCCTTAGTTAGTTAGAGTTAGAAAACCTCCTGACCCTCCTCTTGTACCTTTAATATTTGAATTCAGATGAAACACGGTGCAAAGTCATCAATCTACCAGAAAATGCTGTTGGAGGAAAGTAGATGCCATAATAACCAAGATGAACTTGTCACATCATAATTTCATTTTGATATTATGAAATGACTCAAATTTTTCAATGATCTATTTAGGCCAACGGTATGTACCTGACAGTACTCTTTTACCTCTACCTCTGTTTGTTGCAAAGTAAAAACACAAATGTACCGTGAAGTTATTTTCTATGTAGTTCCTTATTTTGAGATCATCTGTGCCTCTCCAGTGTTGGTAAGTTCAATATGATCATTTTGAAATAAACTACAGCAGTGTTGTAAAAAATAATAATGATAATATTGAATTAAGTTTCCACATTGTTTCCCCCTTATTCATTAACATCACATCTATGTATCATTATGTTCTGTACTGGTTAACAAACAGTAAAGATTTCAATTATTTATGATTTAGTTTGAATTAAATTGGGAAGAATTATGCTGCACATTACGGGCCGTAATCTAAAGCTTTCCCCATTTTATTTATATCAACATGTAATATTATGATTATCAATACTTAACAGTAATGCCTTTGAGTCAAATGAAAATCAATAAGATATTCACTAACAATGACCATGCCAATAACAGTGAGTTTTGAGAGGTTTATTGCATAGTTTGTTAGATTCAAGTAGCGGAAGGGGGTTGAGGGATGAAATAGATATAGGGTAGGGGTAGAGGGATGAAGGGAAGTAGGGTAGAGGGATGATGGGATGTAGGGTAGGGATGAAGAGATGAAGGGATGTGGGGTAGGGGTCGAGGTAGAGGGATGTAGGGTAGGGGTAGAGGGAGGAAGAGATGTAGGGTAGAGGGATGAAGGGATGTAGGGTAGGGATGAAGAGATGAAGGGATGTGGGGTAGGGGTCGAGGTAGAGGGATGAAGGGATGTAGGGTAGACGGATGAAGGGATGTAGGGTAGACGGATGAAGGGATGTAGGGTAGATGGATGTAGGGATGTCAGGAAGAAGAAACGAGGAGGGTTTGTAGAAATGAGGTTAGGCGATCGATGGGGGACCGTTGATGTCCGGTGGCTGGCGGGAATGGGGGGGACTGGAGACTGTAGGGTGGGGGCCGTCTCTTCGGAAGCTCTGGCGGTGCAGACTCCCCTGTTGTTCCTGTAATCCTACAAGAGAGAGAGAGAGAGAGAGAGAGAGAAATAGGAGGACAAAAACGGGGTTGGGGGGAGGGATGTGAAGACAAGTGTCGAAGAGGGAGTGAACGGGTTCGTTGCGCTTAAATACTCTGTGCAGAGGAAATGAGCGGTGTTCTGGGCATGGCCCTGTTCCTGAACAAAGTTTATAAAACTACATTTAAATTATCACTTCAAATTTTTGAATTATATCAGAAATATTATGATATTGTTTCAAATATAAAGACATATTTAGAAAGTTTGTCATTCATTATTTTGTATTGTGCTACTCTGTAAATAAACAGTATACATACAGTACATACAGTTTACATGAACGTACTGTGTTCTATGTGACAAATGAAATACCTTAAAGCTTTTAGAATTATTATTTCTTGTTCAGCCTGAACCGTCTGTCTCCTTCTTGGTTTGTGAGCAGATGCAAAGAGCTGCTGACAGCTTCCTGTGTGTGTGAGGAGCTTCCAAACCCACCAACACAGAAGAAGCAGACAGAGACAAACTACGTCCTGGGGACGGGATGCTCCTTGTTCTCTCGGCTGGTGGGTGGAGCAGGTGGTGTCGGGGTGGAGGGGCAGGGAGGACATAACCGTACTCACTGGGTCTCTGACTCACTGAGGTGCTGAGAGTGGTTCAGTGGTCTGTGGTGGGTCTGGGTCTTCCTAGGATGATGGGTTGTTTGACGTCCACTCTCAGCTGCCCCAGGAGTGAGACAAAAGTACAGAGGAGTCCTGCCCTGTGAGACACAAACACAAGAGATGAATACTTTTAACTCAACTATACAACCTTTACATTGTTGTGTTGAATCTGGCCTCCAATGATGAAATCTTATTACTGATACTTCTGTTGTCTTAGTCAGGGATTACTTACTCAGCCCACTGAAAGAAAGGAGACCGCCGCTCTCCATCTGGTCATGTGGTCCTCCATCCTTCTCATCTGGTCCTGTAGTCCTCCATCCTTCTCATCTGGTCCAGAGTGAACACATCTTCTCTGTTGTCAAGGAGATCCTGGATGTTGCTTCCTGTGTTACAGTCATCGATACCCGAGTAAAAGAGACTTGGAGACTTTTCTTCACGTTAGTATTTTTTACCATACCTCTGTCTGGTTCAGCCACCTTCACATAACTATAAAAAATAGAGTGAGTAAAATGAACAATCTTTGAATAACTGTTAAGTGAGACTTTGAGGAGACGTGTGTTCATGCTGTTATTACGTGTTGACTTACCTTTGTCTGGTAAAGACATCTAGACTTTATAAAGAAAAATACACAACAGAGTAACAATCATTCACTGTTAACTTACCTCTGGTTTCTGCATCTAGCATCAACTATTACTCAAACAAAAAATCAACAAAGAAGCGATATTTAAAAGCTCTGCTGCAGGATGCTACCTATCGCCAACCCCGCCAGACGTGAGGGAAGGCTGTCTGGTGCTTTATCAGTCCTGTCAGACGCAAAGGTTTTACAATCCTACAGCAAACAGGCTGTCGGTCTCAATCCGAGTTGCTGTCTTCAGCCGACTGCCAGTATCTTCTGTGTGTGGGGAAGCTGAGGCCTGAAGTGGAGGGTGGATACCATCTGGAGTCCTCTGCCCGGCTCTTCTTTGTGGAGGGACCGAGGCCTGAAGTGGAGGGCGCTGACTCCCTGTAGTCCTTTTCTCTGGTCCTCTTCGTGGAGGATCCGAGGCCTGAAGTGGAGGGCGCTGCCTCCTCATGGTCATCCTCACCGTTCCTCTGCCTCTTCACACTTACCTGCTCCGTGCGGTCCTCTTCCTTGCTCGTCTTACATTACAGTCATTTAGCAGACGCTTTTATCCAAAGCGACTTACAATTCAGATTCTATCACATTTCTACACCGTAGGCACAGCTACGGGAGCAATTTTGGGGTTTTGGGACACATCGACATGTGACTAGTGGAGCCAGAGCCGGGGATCGAACCGCCGATCCTCTGATTGAAGGACGGCCCTGCGGTCCACTTAACCACAGTCGTCTTAGTGGACTCTTCTGACCTCTGGGGGACTGGGGGCGGAGCTTCTTCAGGGCGTTCCACACCAAAAGGGAGGGAGAGAGGATGGCCAGCCAAGAGGTCATCTTCATCTTCTACATCTTCTTCCTCCTCGTCTTTGTCTTCCTCTTCTTCTTCCTCTTCCTCTTCTTCGTCCTCGAACATGGAACCCGGAATCTAAGCCCTTGTCCTCTCCCTCCTCCTCGTCAGCTAAGTGCTAAGGCCAGTCGCCTGCAGGGAAGACCTGATCTTCACGCACAACATCAATCTCAACCTCACTTTCCTCTTCCTCGTAGATCGGGAAGATCCTGAAGAGTTCACGGAAGCCGTCTTGTGCAGGACGTTCCATGATGTAGTTCACACCAGCTGAGAGGGAAAAATTTAAACTGTAATGATTTCTCATAACATGAAATATTTCTGGATTACATTGAGCAATAATCAAAGACTAAATTAGAAAAAACAATAGCATATCCATAAACTAACTATGACCACACTACACGTGTCACAAACATATTTTAACAATAATATCAAAACGTGCAGCTCTGCCTCTGTTAGTTTGAAAAGATGAGGGAATGAGAATCAATTAATGCTGCCTTCATGTGACACTTAATGATAAACATTATTATTATTATTATTATTTGTTAATGTTGGGGAATTGTATTTTACAAAGATGGATATTTTGATGATGTATATCACAAGTATATTCAAATATTTGGTTGAAGAGTGTGACTCATAATGAAGATTAAAAAGCAAGAATTTCGTGATAAGAAATTAAACCTAATTGAAAATATAAAGCTGTTTTCTAGTTCATTCTTTAGTTACTTTAGCAACAGAAAACACACAACAAAACAACAACACCAACAAATTACAATAATAATAATAATAACAACAGGAACAGTACATATTAGTGTTATTGTTGTTATTGATATGGTTCTCAGTAATACTACTATAATATATATATATATATATATATAAATATATAAATATATATTAATTAATATATATTAATATATATTAATATATATATATATTAATATATATATATTAATATATAT
>NW_022280115.1:111441-142580 GCF_004355925.1 Anarrhichthys ocellatus
ATAATGAAAAACTTCATAACTGTTGTAAGAGGAGAAGAGCTGATGGCTATGCGCTTTTATGCACGGCTTTTACCAGACAGTTGCGTTCTCATGAGCTCTGGTCAAAGACATTTATTCTGCACCAAACAATTGTAAGGACTTCAATGTTTGTGTGTACAAAATGATCAATGGTTTGCAGTAAACAGCGTGAACCTATTAAATATGCATTGATACGTGCGTCATGACGCCCAATGAAACATGGCTACACTAATCCAACATGACCACAGTATCCTCTTTAGTTTATAACTCATTATTCTCCCAGTTTATGAGTTGCATATCACAGCGCAAGGAGATGGTGTCGTGCTGGATGCAGCTCATGCAGTCCCATACAGTTACTTAACAGATCGCTCTCTTGTCCCTCGAAAACAAAATACCACAACAACGAGCAAAGCGCATCTCAATGTTAAATGTTAAAGAAATAGTTGATGTAACATTATAAAGTAAGATGTTTTTTCTACAATAACTCAAGTTTCAACAGTCAAAATAAACCAAATCAGGGTCGCATCGTACCCTGGTTTGATTACGTCCTGACATTCACCTCTAATCGTTCTATATGGTTACCATCGTGCACAATTTAAGCATATATTTAGCATTTTATGAAAACGTTATTTTTTCAGAAATAGAAATTTTAATGTTGAAATGGGAAGATTTGATGCCTTCAAGCCAAAAGAACATTGTTTTTAAACGTCCCGCCACATTTAAGACATTCTGTCCCACAAATAATCATTTTACACAACGAAAACGTCGACTGAGTGTCTGTTTCCACCACTATCGGTGTTTTTCCAACAGGCCTAATAATATAGCGTGAACTCAAAAGGTTTCACTGATTTCTAAACTGAGAACACTTTTAAGGATTTAAAGGGATGTATCAAACAGAAAAATGTTAAAATAAATGTAAAAGTACATATATACACATCGGCAAGTTTGTTAAATTATAGTTTTCAAAATTATGCAAAAATAAGTAGTATTCTCTGCATCTGAAACCATTACATACATATGCACAGTTACAGTACATACGACATGTTGGCCATCTCACTGCTGTGCGCTATTTTTTCACAATGTTAACAATGCATGCTTTATGGGCAGAGCAGAGGCTAATTTCTAGCTTAGCCCTATGCTAACTTGAATGGTGATGAGATACTTTAATTGTGCGTCTCTTCTAGACTTTTCAAATGTTATCAGATGGAAGTGATCAAATTGTTGTATGTACAACTGAAACAAGTCATTTCGCAGTGGTTGTGACAAACAATTTATCCACCTTTTAACAGTAGCGACTATGACAAGTTTAACAGGAACACGCTCTCATGTGCACCCCGAATAATAGGCACACAGAAAGGGCCGGTAAGGAGGCCGACTGTGCCGGATGGCCGGCAAAAACAGGATTTGTCCCAGTATGCTAGTACACCACTGCTAGCTAGCCAACTGTAGGATGTGGTAAGTTAGTGTTGTAACTGGCAATTAAGCAGCAGAACCACTGATGCTATGTGGTCTCCTATTTACATCGTGTCAGGGGAGGGGTCATGCTATTGATGGCTCCAGTGCATCATCGAGCCATGATTTCAGGCTTACCCAAAAAAATCCTAAACACAAAAATGGTGGAAAATGGTCTAACTCCACACTTCAGTACTATATAGTTCACAGTCTTTTTTTTAATGTTTTCAACATGTTCAACGTTTTTGGAAACTAAACTCAGATTTGACTTTACCCAGACATTAAATTAAATTAGCTTAATTTGAGGACTAATGAATGCAGAAACTAAAATATGGAATTACGTATTTTTATTGAATGGCAGAAATAAAGAAATGTGGAGGAGAGAGAGAGAGATCTGCATCTTCCTTTTCTCTTCCTCTGGTATTTTATAGCCAGAGAGGTCAAACTGAAGAGGAGGATGGCAGTTTTTCCCAGAATATTCCAATACCAAATCACAGATGTTGGTTGCAAAAAATCTCTCAGATGCAAAGCTGCAGAAACATACACAGAGAGGAAATGAGGCAGAGTTTGAGGGAGTCAAAGTGGTATTAAAAGAGATGCATGTAACAGACAGGAAATTAAATATAACACTGTAAAGTGATATCAGAAGCCACATCAGGTAGGTCTGATCAATCCAGTCTAGTCTCGTCAATTTCTTCTGAGTCCTTATTGAAAGCTCACTGTCAGCTTTGCCCCAAAACAATCCCGTCAAAAACTTGGCATCCCTCTTCATTGATGTCTTAACTTAATATCTTAGTATCCTCTCTTAAATCTCTTCTTAAAATTATTTGTTAAGTTAAATGTTTCTTGCTCCAAGCATGGGACAGGCTCCAGATCCTGAACAGGAAGCCTAATAGAAAATTGTTAAATGGACGCATCAATATTTGTCTGTGTTTGAGATATATAATATGAGATAAGATATAATATTCTGCCATAGCTTACAGTTCAGAGAAGCCATATCCCTTCTGAAACACTGCACCACATGGCAGTGAGCTCTTACCTGCTGTCACACTGTGGGGTACTGGATGTGGTCAGGGTGGATGTTGTCAGGTTATCTGCAGAGGGGATGTTTAATCACAAAGAGGATCATTACAGCAAGAAATGCAATCAAACCAACACCTAAACACTCACACACAAAGAGTTCAATATTAATAAATTAATATGTAATTATAAAACAGTTTTACAAAAATATTGTGTGAAATAGTCAAATGACAATAAATTGTGACGAAATTGATAAAACTCAACTCATGAACGACTTTAGACCGGTCGCCCTGACCTCTGTGGTAATGAGGTCTTTTGAGCACCATGTTCTATCCCACCTCAAAACCCTCACGACTGACTCCTGTAGTGTGGGTGTGTCGTGTAGCCTGCCAGACTGCAGACCCTGGATCCGCTGCAGTTTACCTGCAGAGCCAACAGGCCCGTAGACACACAGTCAACATGGCCCGTCACTTCATCCTGCAGCAGCTGCACTCAGCAGGAAATTGGATCCTGTTTGTGGACTTCAGCTCTGCCTTCAACAATCTCGACTCTGATGCATGCCAAGCTCTCAAGCTGCACGTGTCTCAGAGACTTCCTGTCCGACAGGAAGCAGCAGGTAAACCTGGGGAAACACACTTTTGACTCTTAGCATCAGCACTGGTTTCTCTCAAGGCTGAGTCCTCTACCCTCTGCTCTTCTCCCTAGACACAGCTGCACTTCCAGTCACCAGTCAATTAAGTTCACAGACAACACAATCTTCATTCGACTAATCTTTGGTGGGGATGAGTGCGCAACACTTTTATTAAAAGGGACATAATGAAATAAAATGTGACATTATGAAAAGTTTTACATGATGTCACGATCAGGCTTTGCCCTGTGTGTTCTGTGTCTTTGTTTCTTTCTGTAGCTCCTCACTCACCTAATCAGTTCATTCAGTGCACCTGCCAGTCACACTCACCTCATCAGCTCATTACTCTCACCTGCTCACTCTGCCTCCTTCACTATTTAAACCCCTGCCGCGCACACACACCCACTGCCAGATCATTGTTTGTTTTCCTCCCTACCCGCCCGTTTTGCTCGTCCTGTTCCCGGTTTTCCAGTCTGCCTGTTCTGCCTTTTCCTGCCGGATTTCCCCCCTCGTCTTTTGTCTTGTCCCTGGATTCCCTGTTTGTTTTTGGTTATCATTAAAACCTTTTTCACTACACCTGACTGTCTGCTTTTGAGTCCTCATCATGCCCCGTGACACATGATGTAAAAGTGTCAAGGGGAAAGTAACTTTAAACGTGTTATTTTGAAAAACAAATGTAAATACAACAGTTCATAATAATGACTTCAATAATATCACAAATTACTCATTTATATCTTTTACACAATGTGTTAATATGATTATGTTTTCATGTCTTTACCAAACATCACATGCAGTAAATGGTAGGCTTCTGTTACTATGTATTAAAATATGAATTCGTTTAAATTATATTGTATCTGTGAATTATACAATCCTGATAATTGAATAGTGAATTTTTAATTTACATACATTCACTGTTTATTCATTTTATTGTGTTTGTACGGTAAATATTAAGGTGACCACCAATAACAAACACATATAGAAACAACTAACAATGATTTTTATTAGTATGGCTGTTTCATCATTTTATGAATCACCAAATCAAAAACAAAATAGACACAATAATAAGTAATACTACCAATGATGATAACACTGTGTTTTCATTTACAGTGACTAAAAAGCTCTCCTTCAGCCTGACTCCAGTACAGCAAACCCATCACCAGAAACAACACGTCATCCGATGTGTGTGTGTCTGTCACCTGCCTGACTGAGGACGTCTCTGGTCCCACTGACATGTACCTATAAGTACTGACAGAAGCTGACACACATTGAAGGTAATGGTAAAAAATCCGCACATGAGCAGTGTTGAAAAGTAGATAGTAGAAAGTACACCAAAACAAACAATAACGCTGATGTTAGAACAATAATAGGACATTTTTTGTTATCTACCCAATCAAAACAGACAAATGACACTTTGTAACAGAACTAGGCCCAACAACTTAATAGCAATGCATATCCATCCATCCATCCATCCATTTTCCTCCGCTTATCCAGGGTCGGGTCGCAGTGGCAACAGGCCAAGCAGGCTGACCCAGACTTCCCTCTCACCGGCAACATGTTCCAGCTCATTCTGGGGGATCCCGAGGCGTTCCCAGGCCAGCTGGGAGATGTAATCCCTCCAGCGTGTTCTGGAGGGATTGCAATGCATATCATGTAGTTTATCATAGCTTTATTGTACTTTGTACTACCTCACATGTGCAATAATGTGTATCCAACCACTCAATCTGATACTATTGTATTTTTAGCTTTTGTTGTTTTTTTGCAGTTTATTTATTTATCATATCTTTACTGTTTGACTATTTAATGTACTTGTTTCTTTGTTTCGTTTTCTACTGATGTCTCTTGTTGCACTATCCACTATGCAGCTGTAATCCTGCAAATGTCCCCGCTGTGGGACTAATAAAGGATTATCTTATTTTATCTTATGGTGTTTTTAATGTCCATGGTAAACCCCCCATCATACCACTCCTATAACATATAACATTCCTAGGAGTTATCATGTTGATTTTATCGTCTCTCATGACAGTTTAGTCAAAGATTTACATCAATAACAATAAAGTAGCAAATGATGAGTTCAAAATGAGTCAAATAAGCTACATGACACCACCTAGCCTTCAATAATGTAGCTCATTTGGCTTCTGACTTACATAGCGCAGAAAATATGCAGTCCATAAACTGACACATTTAAAAAAAATGCTCTGTATGAAACACATTTGAAATCAAACATTAAACTATAACGTTAAAGTAGTGACCTTGAGTCTAAATTGTGTTTGAGGGTGGTCACAACATGTCTGGATTAACCTTTTAGGGGGCCACCATGCAATCATTCTTGGTGCTGGACCCCTATAGTCCATCCTTGCCCTTATTATTTATTTTTATTTAAAGTCTCATCATATGCCGATCCAACCAGTAGTCCTAAACTGGCACATTGACGATATTGAAAGAATATGCACCTCGTAAGCACAGTAAAAATGTTTGTCTTAAAACTATTGTAGATTGTGACACAGTGCCCCTCTATTAGGTAACAAGATTAGGATAATGCAGGACATGCTTTAGTTGATATTGGTGCAAAATCCTAAAAAAGATGCAGTTAATCAAAATACAAACCACCAGTTGACACACTGCGATCTAGGGCTTTATGGGCACCTGGGGGCCTTGGGGCAGTTGCCCCCTTTGCCCGGTTACTAATCCAGCCTTGGTTCACATCGATGTTAGGTGGCCAAGTCTTTACCTCATGCCACTGCAAAAGAGCATATGATTTACTTGCTTAAGACCAAACTGAAGGCAAAACAAAACAAAAAACAAGTAAGAAGTGAAGGCTGCAGTAGCCTATAGGCCTGCAGAGCACAAGGAATTTCAATCTGCTTGATGTTTTGGGTAACAGACTTCAACAAGTCTAAAAGATTAGGAACCAAATATTATTATTATTATTATTAGCATAATTCCTCTTATTGTGATCTTTATTATTGTTATTATTATTATTATATTATATTATGAAATGTAAATAATGTACTGCTGTCCAGATTGCATACAATAATTTAAAAAAAAATAACTCTCACACACAGAAAGTATGAAAAAGTAAGAGCTGGTGAAAGTAAAAACAACTCTTCTCCACAAATCAAAGTGTGCGTGACCCCCTCTCACGTACAATCACACAGACGCACATCCGCGCACACAGATTTTCTGTCGATATTCTGCAAAGCAGTTTACGCTCGCCCCTGCAGTTTTCCGTGCCGTGCACATCCTCATCTACGCAAATTCCGCTATAGTCACTGGCGAGGCTTTTCAGCTGGTTAGCCAAACATCCACAGAAAATGATATGAGCAGGAAAACGAGACGAAGAAAATAAGAACAGTTTATTCCAAGCCAGACGAATATCGACAGAAATATAATCTCTTTAGGTACGTAATCTCTTTTTTCAACTTTGCACAAATGTATTTGTTGAATTAGCTTACGTTTATGAATGACTATATGTATGGGCAGAAATTCAGCGTTAGCCAACATTGGCTAGTTAGCGGGTTGGCTAACATGTTAGCCAACGTTTGTGTCTATTATCGGACTACGTCTCGTTACGACCACAGAGGCTAGTGAACGCTAGCTGGGTAGCGAGTTGTTGATATGGTTCACAAGCTACCGCGTACACTGCTGCTCGTTACTATCGTCGTTGTTGTATTCTCCGACATTACTTCGCTTCATTTGCTATTGAATTCTCTCCATTCACTATTTCACATTTGTTTCAATGAAGCTAAGGTTGTCAAGCTACACCGAGGCCAAACACTCACACTAACTACTGTGGCCTCAGCCTAACTTCCTGCGTTAACTAGCTCGATTGATTATTTGATGTGTAATAACACCACATTATTATATTTTCCAAAATAGGCTACCAGCCAACGTCGGGTAGCGATTGCAGACGTATAGTGAACAGATTGAACAGCCTCTGCTCCTCTGAGGAGGAAATGTGCTGCAGTCGTATCTGCTAACGTTAGCTCCATTAGCAAACTCCTGCTCCTTGGCTCAAATAGCTCATCCCTTTCACAGCTCTCTGTTCCACATTGAAACACATGAAATGGTGAGAGCTTGCGACGGTCTTGAACAAAGCCGCGTTGTGCAGTCTCTCAGGTTGACTTGGTATTCTCAGGGATCTAGAGCCATTCATAGAAACGAGTTCGAGGTGGTGCAGCTAAGTGGATCATTGGAGTGTGGGTGGTGAGACCAGGCCATGTTGGTACAGCTAGATTGTGTTTCCTTTAAAAATCTTTCAAGGACTCTGTGCTGTCTGCCGAGAACAGTTTGAAAAGAACACATTAAATATTAGGATACACACATCAGTCCTAACTAACATGCACTCATGAGCTAGTTACACTGTAAGGGGCCATTGATGCATAAAATGGAAAACCTTCAACAGGAATATACATTACAAAAATTGTAATACCGTACTTAACACCAATGAATATAGGGCAATTTATAGACAGCATTAAAAGTAGTCATTCAGTCACCATAGAGGAAAGGATAGAGAGTCAATTGTGAATGGTCTTAAATGTAAATTGACTGAAAAGAACACAATACAGTTTTTTTGATTTGGGGCAGCAATGTTAAGGACATTTTAGCCAAGGGCCATTCTTTTTTTGTTAATCTCTCAGGAATTATCCAGAGGAAGTTTTGTATCAGTCAATTTGATTTCATGGATCCAATTAATTATTCATAAATCAAAACCTTAGAGAGTAAAGCTAGAATTGAGGCTAATTGTAAATACAGTAACCATAGACCTGCACATTTGTGTCCCCCTTGTTACCATTCATTGCTGTGTGTATTTGCATTGTCAATAGATTACTGAATGAAACTCACTTTTTGTGACATGAACACAATTTATGCACCAAGCAAATTGTGTATTTGGTACAGAGGCTCTGCACAGATTTCTGATTTCAAGTCTCTAAATTGGCATATTTAAGAAACAGTTCCTGTGAGTCAGATTTGTCTTTTTGTGGAGAAACTGTTGAATCTGTTGTCTCAATTGCTTGGTAATTGGGGTCAGGTTTGTAGCCCGTGGACATGCTGTGTAGTGGATACTATTGGGTGTGAGGCTGCATGCAGGTTAGTGGGTGGAGTAAACTACTTTGCTTTCACTGCTCAGCTTGATGTGGTCAGATAGGAACCAGAACATTGCTGACGAGGACTCTATGGGATACCAGAGTTAGTGTCTTGATATCAGTGCCTAACAAATACTATTGTCATCACCGATATAGCGTCAATTATTTTCAAAATTAAACGAGGAATATTTGCCAGTATAGTTACCAGTGAATATAAACTAATATAATAACAAGAGATGTAATCAGTAATATGCATTCTATATAACCCACAATGCTCCATCTACAGTGTATAGTAGTTTTCAGAGAAGTTTTGGTATCCAAGGATTCCTAAAAAGTCTTTAAAGCCTTAAAAAACCCTGTAAGCATATGTTAAGACATCAGTGTGAGGAAAGGGATGCAGGGATAAAGTGCTCGGGTCAAAGATAAGTTTAAAGGCTTCCTAGTGGTATTTTATGTGTACTTTAAAATAAATAGTTTTTCATACCAAGCTATTTCATAACATATTTCCCAATTAAATGCATGGTTTGATTTTGAAGGACGCTATAGTAGAGAAATTCAAACTTTGGCAATAATTTGTCTAGAGAGTTTGTTGAAAGATATAAATATCATATATCCGTATCATTTGCTCTGCTGAGAGAATGATTGGCTGCAATGTGCCGTCCCACACATCCACGATTTGTTCGCCTCCAAGACCCTGATGGGGGCAAGAAAGATTGTATCTGACCCCTCCCATCTGGACATAGACTGTTTGAGTCCCTTCCCTCTGGCAGGAGGCTGCGGTCCATCAGGACCAAGACCTCACGCCATAAGAACATTTTCTTTCCTTCTGCAGTTAGGCTCATCAACAAAGCCCAGGACCCCCTCTGACTCTGACACCCCCAGGACAATTTCCTACCGTTACAAACCCTTGCACATCCTTTCTATATTATTATACACTTGCTACTTTAATAATAAACTTGTTTTAATGTACTGTTATTTGTTTACCATATTTTGTTGTAAATGTTAATATTTTTCTATTCTAAAATGATGTCTCATACTATTGCACTGAGTTTATTGTTATGCACCATTCACCAAGTCAAATTCCTTGTATGTGTAACATACTTGGCAATAAACAGGTCAGATTCTATCAGGCACAGGTGAAAGCATAACATTTGTATCAGCTTAACAACCAGCTTTGGTACAGTAAGTCCATTTTGACTAAAGACAACTAGCTCAAAACAAAGGCCTCTGCCTTTTAGATTGTGTTCTTGTTTTAGCTGAGGCCAAAGATAGTGTGTGGGAGTGATGTTGCCTCTTGCTTTGAGCAGGGCTAACCCATTCTCTTATATGGCCTATACAGTAGCATTGATTTTTGCTGTCAGTTGCTCAATCTGACAGAGGCCTCTGTGGGAGGGGAGAAAGCCAATGTTTGACCTGCTGCAGCGGATGTAATTACAGGAATCCGACTGACTTCAGTCAGGGCACAATGCTGTTTGTTTTTATGGAATCTGATTTTAGCAAGTCTTACAAACCTGTTTGCTAAATTCCGAGCAAACAAATTTCCTTATTTGTTAAACTTAGCTGAGCAGCGTTCCCACGTAATTAACGGATTCAAGTTCTCAGGTGTCAAGTCAGAGTTGACGCAGCTGCACATGAGGTGAAGTTTTTGTTGCACATAGCTCAGAAGTCTGCTTGAATCAATGTTTTCATACAATGGAATCGCCATTAGCCTTTATTTTAACATGCATTTAGCAACTGTTATTAGCTACAAATGTCCTGTGTGGTGCGCCTCTAGTAAAATCAGTTTGATGAATTCAGAACGTCAATATCTGAATAGACTGTAATAGTTGTTTGTAAGACCACAGTGGTACATTACATGCCGTATGCTGTAATTGTGGTATTCTGCAGAAATTCAGCGAACACAATAGAACCCCACCTAAAAGCATGGGTTCACATGGTCATGTTATTCCCCTTAATGACTTCAGAGGAGATGCTTTGACACACTGCACATTGTCTGCTATCTCAGACATTTCCTCCTCCTCACTGTGTCCTCCTCACTGTGTCCTCCATGCTATTATCACCAGTAAAGAAGTGGTCAAGAAACCCTTGGGCACTGAACTATTACTGTGAAGTTGAACAGCCTGAACTTGCCTCCATAAAAAGAAAATACAGATTCCCATTGACGGTCTGTTTTGTGATAAGAGGAGAGGCTGTCTGCCTCGACTCTTCTGACTCATGTAGATGCAATGAGGGGGTATCATATAACTCCTAAGAGATAACTTCTGGTTTCCTTTCAAAGCGAGTAACGGGAATAAATAAAAAAAGGGCGTCTCACAAAAGTTCAGCTCAAAACAGCTGAACAGTGCTGCGTCGCTCACGACCGGTTAGCACACGGTGCTATGGACATAACACACAAATATACATATTCTAATAGTTCAAACTCATGTGTTTTTAAAAAGAATGCATATTAGCATTTTTGGCCAATTGTGACAGCCCTAATGGACAAGCTGATGTTTGTGTCACTTGAGATACCCACAATCCAACAGTTCAAATCTGAAGGGCCAATGGATCTGTGTTGAGAATCAGCACAGAGACCAAAATTGTAAAGGGAGAGAACAGATGAAGAAGCTCGCAGTGACTGAAAGCAACAGGTGCACTAATGTACCCGAAACCGAGGACACGTTACCTGATAACACTTTAGATTCGAATTCGGTAAAGTATCAGATAAAATACAAACTACAAAATGTTGTTTGGTTACTGTAATAGAACTGTTATTCTTTCTTACCTTTTCATTATTGAGCTGTGACATATAACTGCATAGTATCTTAATTACTCCAAATATAAGGTGAATGAAAATAGCAACCGTATTTTCAGCAATTTGATTTATTCTGAACAAATTGTCCTGCAACAAAGTATTCTGAGGCTGAACAAAACCAACAGCAAAGCCATGATGTGAAGCTCAATAAGAGGTGAGGAATGCTTCACTTGTTACGGGGCAGCTGTGGCTCAGGGCTGGAGCGGCTCATCTGAATGTCCGTTAGTTTATATACCTGGTGGGCAGGTGGCACCTTGCATGGTAGCCTCTGTCATCAGTGTATGAATGTGTGTTTGAATGGGTGAATGATGACATGAAGTGTCAAGAAATTTTACTGGTCGGCAGACTAGTCCATTAACCGCTGACCATTGATCTCCTCTAAAGTTCATTTAGAAGGCAGCGAACAGGACCCAACCAATTGTAGATCAAATTCTTACTTTGAGTAGCAGTTAAGGATTCCATTTTTTCTGCAGCAATTACAGTATCAGTAATCGCCCTGCATTTATGTGTAATGTATATCCAGCACAAAAAGCTGCCGTTAAGAACCCGGCATGTGCGTGTAATACTGACGTAATGTATCTGACTTGTTGACTCAAATAAGATATGTTTTTAGAAATAATGGAAGTTGGGAAGTTATATTCGAGGTATAAAGCAAGAACATGCATGTCTCATCTTCTACCTGCATAGTTAGAGAGGTCAGAATAAATACAGATAAACACATGCATTGCTATTTACCAGCTGGTTATAGCATGGAGAGCAGGGAGAGGAAGACGAGGGTTTGAGCAGAGAAGGGATTCATTGGATGTAAAAGGAAAATGGAGTGCAGAGGAAAAGCGGGAGGAGAGAAGGAAGGAATGAGAGAAGCTAGGATGAGTGTTATTATTAGAAGAGGAAATCAGAAACACTAGAGACCATGTCCTGTCCTCCTGGTGGAAGATTGGCCTGGTTTTAGGGAGGTGAAATGCTGTCACTTGGGTTCTCTTATAGATTTTTAAATACATACCTTCATACTAAAATGCAAAATGTTTATTGAATGCAAGAAATATATTTAGTCAGGGAATCAGTTCACTCACAACTTGTTGACCTGCTCTCTGGTCCCCCCTAATATCCCTGAATTGCTTATTGCCTCCATGAAGTTTTAGCGCTTCTGCAATTTTAGTTGCTACACATTATCTGATGTAGACATATCTATTTCTACATAATCTGAGGTCAGCACTTACAGTAAAATGTGATATTGATACGAAGATCTGAGGCTTGCAGAATCAGTAACGTATTTTAAATCCCTTCTTGAAGCTGTTTAAAAGGTGCTGTATGGATAAGGTTTACCCTTATTATTAGGGCCCGAGCACCGACGTAGTCGGAGCGGAGGACCTATTGTTATTCGATTGTTTATTAGGGCCCTAGCACCGACGTAGTCGGAGCGGAGGACCTATTGTTATTCGATTGTTTATTATTATTAGGGCCCGAGCACCGACGTAGTCGGAGCGGAGGACCTATTGTTATTCGATTGTTTATTATTATTCTTATTCTTAGTGTTTCGTCGCAAAAAGGAGGTGCTTGGGATACTGGCAAAATGTCGAAATTTGGCACGCAAGCCAGAATTTGTGAAAATTGCCGTCTGATTGGGGTGTCCAGCTGCGGTATGAAATATTGGCTCGATAGCGCCCCCTATTGAGTAGCCCCAACATCGGGTTTCACCTAGCTGTATGAAATTTGGTAGGTATGTGGATCGTGATGGAACGTACAAAAAATCCTCTTGGAATTTTTCTCTAAACCAAACAGGAAGTCGGCCATTTTGACTTTTATGACGTTTTTTGACCATTTCAAGGCGTCATACTTTAACGAACTCCTCCTAGAGATTTAACCCGATTGACTTCAGATTTGGTGAGTATCTTCTTGAGACCTTGGCAGTGAAAAGTTACTCAAAGATCAAAAAGTTATCGAGCTATGTATCCGTGGCGTGGCTTCAAAAAAACACCATTCGCCGCGAAACAGGAAGTTGTTGTAACTCTGCTGTACATTGTCGAATCTGCTCCAAATCTCTCATATGTCATAACATCCTAACCCGGAACACATCTATATGATAATTTAGAATCATAGTAATAGCACCACCTAGTGGCAACTGGAAGTTGTAAGTTGTGTACTTTGACATCCTGCTCCTCACAGATTAATCAGATCCCTCTAAAATGTTGTCAGAACAGCCGTAAGACCTTGATAATGTGAAGATTGTAAGAAGTTGTCGAAGAGCGGCGACGTGGCGGCTCGGCGAATTTCGATCCTTCGCCATGAACGAATAAACTGATGTATCTCGACTCCACATCATCAGATCTTTACCAGATTTCACATGTTTGATTAGACTCCAGGCCTGAAGACATCTGCAGGCCAATTTTGAATCATAGTCATAGCGCCACCTACTGGTAACAGGAAGTTAAAGTCTTTATACTTTGGCTTTTGATGTTTCGTCGAATGCCGTTTCCGTGGCGATGCAGTCTTCGCCGTTAACAACGAAGGTCATTTTGAGAGGCTAAAAATGCTCGAAACATAAGCAAACTTGGCAAGGAGATTACAAGCCCGAAATGTAGTTACAGAATATGATTTTATTGGTTCAGAGTGGCAAATCGGCTCAATAGCGCCCCCTACAAAATTTCAACGAAGCAGCCCTTGCAGTATGTTTGACCTAGATGTATGAAATTTGGTAGGAACATGTATCACATATGGACTTAAATAAAAGTATCTTGGGGCCATGCTCTAAACCCAACCAGAAGTCAGCCATTTTGAATTTTTTATGAATTTCTAGTGTCGTTTTTGTCATTTCCAGGCCCTGGACTTTAACGAACTCCTCCTAGGGAATTAATCAGATCAACTTCAAATTTGGTCGGTACAGTCTAAAGACCTTTGTGATGAAAAGTTACTCAAAGCTTGTTGTTTTGTGAAAAGCTGTTGCCGTGGCGACGCATTCTTCACCATGAAAAATTAAGGTGTTTTTGAGAGTCTAGAAATGCTCGAAACATAAGCAAACTTGGCATACATATTTAAAGCCCAAAATGTAGTTATATAATATGATTTTATTGGTTCAGAGTGGCAAATCGGCTCAATCGCGCCCCCTACAAAATTTCAACGAAGCAGCCCTCGCTGTACGTTTCACATAGATTTACAAAATTTGGTAGGCACATGTATCACATGTGGACTTAAAATAAAGTCTCTTGGGACCATGCTCTAAACCCAACCGGAAGTCAGCCATTTTGAATTTTGTATGAATTTCTCGTGTTTTTTTTCCATTTCCAGGTGCTGTACTACGAACTCCTCCTAGGGAATTAATCTGATCACCTTAGAATTTGGTTAGAACAATCTAAAGACCTTAGCGATTAAAAGTTACTAAAAGCTTTAGGCTTCATCGAACGACGTGGATATGGTGTGATGGCCAATTTACATGGTTCGCCATCATCCATCAAGCTGTTGTAACTCGACTGTACTTTGTCAAAACTATCCCAAACTTGACATGCTTGTTGACTGTCATGGCTTTAGGACAGTTTTGACAAAGTACAGTCGAGTTACAACAGCTTGATGGATGATGGCGAACCATGTAAAATGGCCATCATCCATCAAGCTGTTGTAACTCGTCAAAACTGTCCCAAACTTGACATGCTTGTTGACTGTCATGGCTTTAGGACTTCTGCATGCCAATATTAACTCATAGCCATAGCGCCACCTACTGATAAGCATGGCCGTAAGCAGGATTCTATAATTACAGCGGCCCAAACACTGAATTTATTGAAAGGGTTTGTGGGCACACCATGAGAAAAAGACTTCTCTGATCTAAATATGTGCAAACTAAGATGCTTGGAGAGCAAACGTTAGATAACAGTGGATTTTCAAACCATGTCAGTGGGCATTAGTATAAATGATCTGTCCAGAGCTTCTTCATGACAATCAGGTTAAACGTTACAATGAATGCTTCACACTACAATCTAAAGTTACAGAAGAACTTAAAATGAAAACAGTGTTAAATTGAAGTGTTCAAGTAACAGCAAATGGCACTACTGTTCATGTAAGTCCAAATACAATCAGCAGGACACTGCAGGGAGTTGAACCCCATCCCAGTAAACTGACAGTCTGTTATGTTACAAACACGGAAGCACATTCACACACATTCATTTTCTTAATGATATTTAAAGGCTTACATTTATGATTGTATCGGAGGTACACTCAAAACATTTGAGGCTTAAGACCTGGCAACATGATCTTGCTACGCTGCTGGTCTACGCAGGAAATATCTTACTCGTGCATGCAGAGTGTGATGGTCACAGAAATTCATGGCCGCGTCACCCAGAGTCCTGCCAGTACCGGAAAATACTGTTTAACTTGTGCACGCAGTGTATGACGGTCACAGAAATGCATGGCCAGAGTCCTGCTAGTACCCTCGACATGCGTGAAGTTGCGAGGGCCCAATCAATGCTGCTCGCAGCTTTAATTACTATTAAAATGCATATGTCTGAAAGATGTTTCCTCAAGTACAATGGGATTCCTTTCTAAGGGGTTCTGCACAACACCAGAATATTTAGGTAATTTTTTCTCTAAAAGGATTTGTTATGGTGTCCTTTTAAATAGGCCCGTTTATGGGCTATACAAGCCATTTGTCATTTTACCTTTGAGCTGAAATACTTCAGAAAGCCCAACAATGATGGCTCTGTGTTGTCTCAAAGTACTAGGGGTGTCACGAAAACTGATACTTCGGTATCAAGTCAAATTTCTGAAAGCCTGAGGCTGGTACTGGTTCTTCTACAGTACGGCAGTACCGGCGTCAGGGTTTGAGTCATGGCGAACATCGCCCCGTCGTCCCGGGGACAATAGAACATTTCCCTGATAAGTCAACATTGTGAATAACAGATCTGTGTTGTAATCAGCAGAAGGAGAGACAATTAACGTTAGCTGTTAGCTATTAGCAGCCAATGAGCATCACAGTGTTGCTTGGCTAAATAACGGAGCTAACATACGGAGGTTGCATTGAGTTACATTATGATGCGTTCAAGCTCTTTTCAATATAAAATTGTACTGAGCAAAGGTAAATTATAACATTATCATGATGTTATGTGTTGAAATGCAACAGTAGATTGTATGTTGTTTTTTCACCGTGGTATTGAATTGGGTATCAATAATTTACCTGGTATTGGTATCGACTACAAAATGTCTGGTGTCGTGACGTACAAAGTACTGTGCTACACATTAAGTATTAAAATATAACATCATTTCATGTTTTTTCTGTCTTTCAGGTGGTACGTTGAAATTTCGGCACTTCCGTGTTCCAAACACCTGGGGGCCAAAGCTTCACCTGGTGTTCTGACAGTGGACAAGTACAGAGGTCCAGCATTTACACGATCACATGCTCTAAAGCCAACTAAGACTTATGGCAATAAATCACACGCCTAAAGTTTTTAGTTGTACCTAAATATCAGATGCAAGAAAGGGTAACCTCTGAAATATTTTTCTACCTCTGAGCACTTTCTGCTGTCAAAGTCTGTTCTGAGGTTGGGTGCATGGGTGTTGTGCTGACAGCAGGCTGTTGTCATGGTGGACTGGTTTGTCTGAGCCTGAAGCTAGCGTGGCTTCCCAGTTTCATATAGCATGTTAGCATATGGCTAGCCGCGTATGGTGACTGATCAGGCCATTATACTCTTCCCCTCCATCACCATCTCTGGCCCCCTTCAAGGGGGTATAAACTAGTTGGTAGTGGTGCCCCCTCACCCAGTCATCTTTTCATTTCTCTTTCATTTAGTCATCTATCCACCCCACCCCAAAATCATCAGCTTTTGCTTTCTTTCACTCTCATCAGCACTCATCACTTCTTGGTTTCTTGGTTCTAGCTCGTTCTAACTCAGCTCCAGTTCTTTTTGATAGCCACTTCTTTTCTTTGAATTCATCTCGCATCTGTCCCACTTCAGCTTAAGGCCCCCCCAGCTCAAGTTCAACTAAACCCTGCCCAGTTTAAGTTGCATTTTGGCCCAGCCTAGACCACCTTCACGTCTAACAGCAGAGCTGCTAGGCAATTGTTTTGGTAGTTGTTTTGGTTGCATGGAATCGGCTTAACCGTGGAGAGACCAGGCTACCACAAACTGATGGACTTTGACAAGCGAGGAGTAGGGGGAGGAGGAGGTGGAGGAGGAGGAGGTGGTGGAGGTGGAGGAGGGAAGGCAGAGACAGAGGAGGGGAAAAGGATGCCTGGGAAGACAGGGAGTCGATCAGGTGGCCGGGGGGCCAGCTCCAACTCCGGGGTTCTGATGGTCGGACCAAACTTCCGCGTCGGAAAGAAGATCGGCTGTGGGAACTTTGGAGAGCTGCGACTTGGAAAGAACCTGTATACCAATGAATACGTGGCTATCAAACTGGTAAAATAGTTTGTACCTAGTTTATAGTATTGTAGGGCAACACACTTAATATGTTTAATAGAGAGAAGAACAATTATTAATCCATATTTCAGAATACAATGATTCGCACTTGAAAGGGACAGAAAATTGTTTCATTCCATTATATTCTTAGAACTTAAAATTTGGGTTGGATTGCCCTGAAAAAAAGGTGTATTATGAATTGTATACTATGAATTGTGTGACAAAAGAATGATTCTCATTTAAACATTATCTTCTTTTATAGGAGCCTATCAAGTCGCGGGCGCCACAGCTCCACCTAGAATATCGCTTCTACAAACAGCTGGGAAGTTCAGGTGAGGAGGTTTTCTACTGTGAGAATCAGCATTTTGATTGAAAGCTTTGCCTATGAGCAAATTTTATAATGAAGTTGGCTGTCCGTAGATATTTTAAGTTATGTTTTTTAGCATAATTCTCAAAGAGTAGCGCCATTTTTGTCTCTTCATTTTCTGCTTATTATCCCCTGTTTTTGCCCAATTTGGAATCCCTGTTTCCCTATGCAATGCAGACTTTGGGAGGATGTCGGCAGCCATTTCCTATTTCACACTTTCTTTCCACTGTAACACGTGGGAGGTTCATGCTATCCCCCCTATTGTGCCGACACAAACCAATATGTGTTGTTCGTGCAGCAGCAAACTCAAGACCACTGGATGGGTTTCCAACCTGACAAATTAATTTCTTTGGAACTCCTGACCTAGCCAGAATAATTGCTACTTGATATTGAACCCTGGGTCTCTTGTGCACCAGAGAGTAGAATACAACAGCATGCAGAGCAGCAGCTTCAGTCCTCTGTGTGTGTCTCCACAGGAGGTGATCAGGCACAGTATTGAGGAGGACTAGGTATCAGAAAAATCGAATTGATGGCCACTGTTTACCCTATTTTTGTGCACCGCTGCAATAATTTTACCATATCATTAATATCTTCTGCTCTCATGTTTCACCGAGTGTGATGGAGCTTCACCTCACCTCACACACACACACACACACAGAGCGGAACAGAGGAGAGACGGGTAAAGTGAAGGCTGCCGGTACGTCTTACCACCTGTGTGGGGGCAAAATTGTTACAGCATAGTATCGCGATATTTAGCGTGGCAATGTTGTAGCGATACAGGATCTTTTGTTGTATAAACTACTAATATTGCAATTAGGGATTAACTGATCCACTGCACTTTTATAAGTCACGGTTTCATAACAATAGGAATTGAAGAAGTTACAATTACTATGATTTCCTGTTTCCTGCATTGAGATAGTTGCTTGTGTGTGTTGTGAAATCTCCTATTTGGCGAGTCACGTGTGTGTCCACCTGGACTCAGGAATGAACAGATTAGATGTTGAAGGTCAAAGGTCAAGGTCACTTTCTGTACCATTCTTGTAATATCTTGAGTGCCTCAGGCGAATTTCTTTAAAGCTGGTGCAAACCTCCACCTGGACTCAAGGATTAACTGAGTAGATTTTGGTATTGATCACTGTGACCTCACAAAACAAAAACAAAATGATTAAGTTATGATATTTTGGACATACATGGATGTAAACTGGAACTTGACAGGTTGGCCGGTGCATATAACCGTGAGGCAGTAATTCCAGTTTTATGGTGGAAGATGAATTTAGGAGTTTCGCAGCCTAAGAAAAGAAGCTGCTCTGTGGTTTGGTGGTACGGCAGCACATACATCTCTATTCCTTGCCAGATGGCAACAGGGGTCGAGGCAGCCATTAACTTTTAATATCTTTTGGACTCTGCGCAGGCACCTCCCCATACCGATATCATTGATCAATGTATGGCGTTTATACATAAATGTATTCTGACTTTCCTTTATCTGTTCATCCAGAGGGCGTACCACAGGTGTTTTACTTTGGACCATGTGGTAAATACAATGCTATGGTTCTGGAGCTACTGGGACCAAGCTTAGAAGATCTGTTCGACCTCTGTGACCGGACCTTCTCTCTAAAGACTGTACTTATGATAGCCATACAACTGGTAAACACATAACATTTTTTTATTATTCAAAATCTCAAAAACACTTTTAGTTTAGTGTTGGATTACTTGGCTCTGCATCTTCGCTCTGTCCTTTCCCTTAGATAACCCGTATGGAGTTTGTCCATACCAGAAGCCTGATCTATCGAGACGTGAAGCCTGAAAACTTCCTGGTGGGCCGACCTGGCTCCAAACGGCAACACACCATCCACATCATAGACTTTGGCTTGGCGAAAGAATACATAGACCCAGAGACCAAGAAACACATCCCATACAGAGAACACAAGAGTCTGACTGGAACTGCAAGATATATGAGCATCAATACACATCTGGGGAAAGGTGAGCTGCTCCGTCATGATGCATGTGCACACGTATACAACTCTTAACGCAATCACAGTAACATTAGCTTGTTCATTGATGCAACTTTAGCCGTGTTTGGCTTCTGCAGCAGCAGTGATCTACTGAAAGTAGTGTCACAAAGTTTGACCTAATTCATTTGCTTTTCAAGGCATTGTAGCCAACAGAGTGCAATGAGCGTCAATTCACCCATATGTATGTTCTTCTCTTTGTAAAATCCCGCCACCGACGACATGTTGATGCACGTCATGGCAAGTGGCAAGAAATTGGCACATGGCAAAGGCCAAAGAGAGAGAAAATGATAAGGGCTGCAACTAATTAGGGCCCGAGCAACCGACAACGTTGGGCCTGCGAAGGCCCTATTGAAACTGTAAGGGGTATTGTCATTATTAGGGCCCGAGCAACCGACAACGTCGGGCCTGCGAAGGCCCTATTGAAACTGTAAGGGGTATTGTTATTATTAGGGCCCGAGCAACCGACAACGTCGGGCCTGCGAAGGCCCCATTGAAACTGTAAGGATTATTAGGGCCCGAGCAACCGACAACGTCGGGCCTGCGAAGGCCCTATTGAAATTGTAAGGTTTATTATTTTTGGGGCCCGAGCAACCGACAACGTCGGCCCGCGAAGGCCCTATTGAAACTGTAAGGATTATTAGGGCCCGAGCAACCGACAACGTCGGGCCAGCGAAGGCCCTATTGAAATTGTAAGGGGTATTATTAGGGCCCGAGCAACCGACAACATCGGGCCTGCGAAGGCCCTATTGAAACTGTAGGGGTTATTATTATTATTCAGATATTTATTCAAGAACATTGAGCGCATATTGGGGATACTTGCCATACCCCAAAACTCGCCAGATTTTGGGGACTTGTCAGGCCTGGTGAAAATAGACGTATGAAAAAGGATGCATCTTTCTGCGTAACAAAATGGCTCTCTAGCGCCCCCTACAAGTCGGACCGGTGACGCCCCATGGCCAGTATGTCCGATTGACTTGAAATTCAACACACATGTCCGACTCCGCTAGATATACAAAAAAGCTTCTCAGACCCCTAAGCTCCGCCTCCTTAGATTTTCCGCCATTTTGAATTTAGTGTAAAACCCATTTCTGCAAACCCCTCCTACATGCTGGGTCCGATTGCTACCGAATTTGCTGTGAATCATTATTGGATCTATGTCATCAGGAGTTATCAAAAGCTTTTTGATATTTCTTTGCACTTTGAAGATATGGACCAATGAACTTTTTAGGGTGTGGCTTATATTTCAATACACATAACTTCTCAACCTTTTGTCCTACAATTACCAAATTTCCAGCATATGTGCACATCGCATCCTGTAATATACCCTGAGAAGTGTTTTGCATTCAACCACTAGGGGGCGCTACAGTAAACCCGCGAAGTTGTGCTTTTTGTCACTTTTTGCATTTTTCAGCCTTCGTTCTTTAACGAACTCCTCCTACAGATTTTAAGCCATCAACTTCTACTTTGGTCAGGATGCTCTTAAGACCTTTGTGATTAAAAGTTATTAAAATCGTGCGCTTTCATCGAAGAACCTTGCCGTGGCGTGGCGGCCATTTTGCCTCATTGTTTTTGAAAAAATAAGTTCTTATAAGTTGTTATCACTCCAAGGTACATTATCCAATCCGCACAAAACTTCTTATGCATGATGCTACTTCAAGCTTGAACATACGTCAATTGAAAAACATTCAACAACTCATAGCGCCGCCTACTGGCTAAAGAAAATGTCATATTTTGTACTTTTATTTATACCTCCTAGCCAGGTGACTTGATGAGTTTCAAATTTGGTAAGGATAGCCTTAAGACATTGATGATGCATGATCATGAATATTGTGCGCTTTCGTTCAACGCTGTTGCCGTGGCGACGCATCGTATCCATGAAAAAGGAAGCTGATGCTTTAGTGGGTTGGGATGGTCAAAAACTCATGGAACTTTGTACATGTGTCATAGGTCATAGGAAGACATAGTGTATATGAGTTTTTGGCTTGGCCGTTTTAAATTGCCTCTATAGCGCCCCCCACAATATTTCAAAAGAGCAGCCCCAGCGCTACGTTTCAGCTACATGTATGAAACGTCGTATGCAGATGTATCCTATGGAGACTTAACAATAAGTCTCTTGAGACCATGCTCTAAACCCTACCGGAAGTCGTCCATTTTGATTTATGTGTCATTTTTCCATCGATTTTGGCCTATTTCTAGTCGCTATACTTTAACGAACTCCTCCTAGGGACTTCATCAGATCCTGTTTAAATTTTGTCGGTAGAATCTCAAGACCGTTGTGATTAAAACTTATCAAAAGCTTTACGTTTGACGGAATCGTTTAGCCGTAGCGGGCGGCTGCTTTACGTGATTCCCCATGAAAAAAGCTGATGTAACTCAGCTGAACATGTTCCAAACAGTCTCAGACTTCACATGCTTGATAACACTCATGGCCTGAGGATGTCTACAAGCTAATTTCCCCTAATACTCACAGCGCCACTTGCTGGCGAAAGGAAATCTGAATTTTGTGATAAACACCTCCGATTTACATGACTTTTACACAATGTGGTTTACATTTGACACATGATGCATGTTTGCACACATTCTGTAGTGCCAGGCAGAGGATACAGGAAGCATCGGACTATTTGCAAAGCATCATTTCCAGCATCAGGCGGTCCACGCGGGATTAAATCCGTCTCACTCGCGGACGCGCCGTCAGGCGGTCGTGGACATTCTCGGCCGCACAGGCCGGAGTCCCGCCGGCACCCCCGACGCGCTGCAGATTGCGAGGGCCCGTTCATCGCTGCTCGCACCTTTAATTTATTGTTATTATTGTAGAGTAATATGTCAATTACTGTTTGATTAATCTATAAAATATTGGATAATTGTGAGAAACCCCCTCCATAATTGACCCTTTGCTAAATCCAGTCCCTTGATTGAAGACTGGCCATTCATAACGTAGCATCATCCAGCTCTGACCAGGGCCCAACATCTATCCCGCTTTGCTCCATAGACTCTCATCAGTGGTTTCAGATGTTCTTCATCTTCAGGCTGGTTTAGTGGATTTGGAGCTCATCATGGTTAAACGTGTGATAGTGATACTCGTTACTCGGAGAGGTTGGAAGGAGATATATATATAGCTAATATAAAGCTAATATTAGAAGAGTACATGAGAACATCATTAACAATCGTTAGCACTTCTATGGTACGCTAGCTACAGAAGCTACACATGCTGCTTTTGCTTTTTAATGATTGTAACAGTGTATAAAGAGGAAAAGTGTTGTTCTTTAACTTCATTGTCGTCTGTCTGGATCTCCAGGTGATGTGGTGGTTCACTTTTACACTGTGACATGTAGCTTTAGCTTCTATCTTTATCTTTTTAACATGTCTTCACTGCTGAATCAGTTAGACATCCTGGATATATCCTTCAAATATATTGTAGACCCTTCTGTCTGCTTCTCTCTGAAATCGCATGGATGATAATCATTCAGAGAGCAGTTAGTGACAGTGTGGTAGCTGGTGGTGGGGCTTAGCAAAGGGTCAAAAGGAGGTCAAAATTAAGACACAACCAAGCAGTAACCTCAAGGTCTGAAAAGTGAAGACAATGGAGAAGTGTCTGAAACTTGCATTTTTTCAAATGTCCATCAGGGGGCGACTCCTCTGGTTGTATAGAAGTCTATGAGAAAATGACTCTACTTCTCTCTTGATTTATTACCTCAGTAAACCTTGTAAACATGAATTTGTTGTTTCAAGTCTTCTTCAATACACCATGATTTTAATTTAGTCACAAACCAATGGGTGACGTCATGACGACTACGTCCACTTACATTCTATGGACACAACGTGCTCAACTCACTATTAGACCTCAAAGACTGGGTGCTGGATGTAGATATTAATAACAGGAAAGACTTTTTAATATTGTCTCACGGACGTGGATTCATACACGCTCAAGAAGGGCGTTTTGCCCAAAAAGTCGATTGAGAGTGGCGTTCTAGTCTCTCCTTTTTTTTTATCGTGGCTAAATAATTAGTTTTTCATTCACCGAGGTCAGTCAGTCATTTATTTAATATAAAGGAAAGCCGCAAATCTTCAAATTTAAGGGGCCGAAACCAGAAAATGTTTCACGTATTTGCTGAATAAATAGCTGAAAACATCAATGGATGGTCAAAATTGTAGGTTATTAATTTCTTGTATTAAAATAAAAGGGGGGAGTGTCAGAGCTCTCACGTTCTCATCCCACTTGAGTATGCAGGCCTGCTATGCACGTCCTTGGGCTTGACAGCAACTTTCAATCAATCATGTCGTGATTGAGAGTAATTGAAGCCTTTTGTTGTGCTTCTGTGTTTCAGAGCAAAGCAGGCGGGATGACCTGGAAGCTCTGGGCCACATGTTCATGTACTTCCTGCGAGGCAGCCTACCCTGGCAGGGACTCAAGGTGAGGAGGCCGTTGACCAACCGTCCAGTGTGTTAATCAGTTCAGCCATCTTTGTTTAATTTCTCTTTCATTACTGTTACGATTAAATGTCCCTTCCTTCACTAGGCTGACACTCTGAAAGAACGTTATCAGAAGATAGGAGACACGAAGAGAGACACACCCATAGAGGTCCTCTGTGAAAGCTTCCCAGGTTTGTACTCACGCACTCCTCCACAAAGAAAAAGTCTGCGTTTCTGCGCAAGTGTGATTTATGATCAGGTTAGCATATGTTGATCAAATCTTGTGTCTGTGTGTGAATGTGTGCGTGTGTGGGTTCGGTGCCTGTGCGTATGTAACAGAAGAGATGGCCACCTACCTGCGGTACGTGCGTCGGCTGGACTTCTTCGAGAAGCCAGATTACGACTATCTGAGGAAACTATTCACGGACCTCTTTGACAGAAACGGATACATCTTCGACTACCAGTACGACTGGACTGGAAAGCCACTGGTGAGTGTGGTCTGGGTTTAGGGCCAGGGTCAGTGTTGAGAGGTCAGTTCAAACATTGAAGCATAATCATTTGGACAGTGGTGGGCCGTCAGGGCCAGCTAAGCCTTCTCTGCTGGCCTAAACAGAATCACAAAGTTATAGCTATTTTATAATTTTATAATTTTTCACAAATACACAACATGTATGATAATTTTTTTTTCCCCATTAGCTTATTTTCTCATTGCACAGCTCCTGTGTTCCTCTGTTGCTCTGCTTCCAGCACAGCTTGTTTTAACGAGAGCTTTCATCCAATCAGATTCAGCCCCTATGTCTCTATGTAAGGAGAGAGGCCCGAGGTGCTCTAGGTAGACTTTGCAGATTAAAGTATATGGGGGCGATATTGTTGATTGTCATAGTCTTCAACCAATCAGATCTTTAGTTTGACATGTTGGGCGTATTCTTTGACGTGCAATTGGCACAGAGGTAGCGTGCTAAGTACGTCTGCATTAACGTACGGCTGGCTCTGCATTAACGTGCAGCGCAGCATTAACGTGCGCCGTGATTGGTCAGTGGGCCAGCATGACTTTTTTCAAACAGAATGCTAGCTAGCAGATCTTAGTATTTAGTAAGAGCTCAGGTTGAAACATATGTAAGAGAAGTTATGACATTTTTAGAGTTTTGCTTGGTGTAGATTCTTTTTTTTTTACCTAGGTGTGTTTTTTTAACACTCAATGGCTGAAAGAGGAGGAGAAATGGATTTTGCTGGCGGAGTTACTGACAAAGCCTTTCTCGAGGACATTTCAGGAAAAGCGGGAAATCATAACAAAGGGACGGCCAACCCCGCAGCTAGCAGCCTTGACCCAGCAAGTAAAAGGATTTGTGCGTCACTTTCAGTCCACCAACTACAAACGTTATGCCTGGCTGACAGCATCGGAAAAGAGTTGCAAATTGTATTGCTGTGAATGCCTTTTATTTGCGACTGAGCGTCTTGGTGTTTGGAGCCATTTTGGATTTGCTAACCTGGATCGCCTTACCAAGGCTTCAACAAGACACAAAAGAACGGCAGGACACTTGCAAGCTACGGTGCTCTTGAAAACGTTTGGAGAGACTCGCGTGGATCTACAGATCAATGAACAAGTTCGCAGGGAAACGGGGCTCCACAACGAAAAAGTTAAGAAAGAATAGGGAAATACTGAAAAGACTGATAGATTGTGTCATCTTTTTGGGTAAACAGGAGCTCTCATTCAGAGGACACGACGAACGTAAGGAGTCCACAAATAAGTGGAACTATGTCAAGCTACTTTCCTTTGTGGCACGACACAGACTTGCACTACCACCTTTCCACGGACAAAGTGTTCACCGGGACATCAGGCAAAATACAGAACGACCTGATCAGTGCGATAGCTGAAGTGATGGGAGAGGAGATCAGACGTGAGATAAATCAAGCGCCCTTCGTCGCTGTTATGGTGGACGAAGCGACTGACGTGAGTAATAGAGCGCAGCTGGCACTGATGGTCCGTTATGTGACATACCGGTGTCAAGGAAAGGTTTGTCAGATTTGACGACGTTACCGGCAACAAGAGAGCCGATGACATTGCTGATCTTCTCATCCGATTTCTGGAGGACCACGATTGTCTGGACAAAGTCGTGGCTCAGTGTTTTGATGGCGCAGCGGTCATGGCATCTGGACTTAATGGAGTGCAGGCTAAAGTTAAAAAGAAGGCTCCTCTGGCTTTATTTATACACTGCTATGCCCATCAGCTGAATTTAGTGCTGACTCAAGGGGTCTCGAAGCTGAGAGAATGTAAAATCTTTTTTTCACATCTCAACGGCCTCGCTGCGTATTTTTCCAGGTCCACAAAGCGCACGCAGCTGCTTGACGACATCTGCCAGCGGCATCTTCCTCGTGTGGCACCAACACGGTGGCAATATAGCTCCAGACTGGTCAACACGGTGTTTGAAAAGAGAGCTGCCCTGCAGGAGCTTTTTGAGCACATTCTGGAGCACCATGACGAGTACGACGAGGAATCTGTGCGCTGTGCTGACCACTACAAAGCCCATCTGGAGAACTTTGAGTTTTGTTTTTTGCTGTCCACTTTCCATGGGATTTTTAAGTATTCGATGTGCTGTTTGGAGTACTACAGAACAAAAAACTGGACATACATTTCTGTCTGAAAAGAGTGGATGAGTTTTGTGACACTATTGAGAGAGAAAAGGGATGGTTTGCTGACATTTTTTAGTCCACTGTGTGTGAAACAGGTGCCCCAAGCGCACGGAGAGGCCAAGCGCAGGGAAACATTTGTGCACGGTACCAGAAACTCCACAGCGATATCTTGGACAACATTCTTGCCCAGGTATGAAATCGGTTCAAAGACCACGACAAATGAATGTTTCTCTCCCTCCTCGACCCCCAGCAGTTTCAGACCATATCGGAAGAAATTCCCGGATTCGGCCTTCTCCAGCCTAACGCAGAGTCATGGAACTCTGTTTGATGATCTGACTCGGCTTAAAACAGAACTGACTGTAATGTATGCCATGACTGGCTTTGAAGGAAAAAGCCCTGCTGATCTACTGGCTTTCCTTCAGCAGAAAGATCTGGTGGAGAGCATGCGTCAAGTTTACGCACTGGCATATTTGGTGGTGACGATCCTGATATCGACTGCCTCTGTCGAGCGGACATTTTTAGCCCTAAAACGGATCAAAACCTATTCCAGAAACCATACTGGGGAGGCTCGGCTGTCATCACTGGCGTCTATGGCAATCGAGAAGGACCTCTTATTGGAACTAAAACGCAGGGATGTACTGTACAACCTCGTCATTGAACTGTTTGTAAACAAAGACAGGAGGATGGACTTTGTCTGTAAATAGTGAGAAGCATTTGGTAAGTAAACTGCTTTTGTGTTTTTACATTTGCAGTAGCGTTGTGTTAATTTGTCTATAGTGTTTTTATTATATAGTTAATATCGTTCCCTCTGATGTGAATAATATTTGAATGTCCCGTGCTCTTGAGTGTGCGGTGTTTTAGTGCCGGAGTTTTGATGGATTGTTTTGTCATGCTTTGTTGTAAATAAATGTGACTGGTTCTTGTGAGTTTGTTCTTGTCATTGTGTTAATTACATTGATTTTACTATATGCATTCTCCGTTAATGACGCAGCATCCCGTCATGCGCGTATTCATGTATCTGCACTCTGCAGTTGTAGGTGTTGAGCTTCATGTAACATTTTATTTCACTTGTCAAATATTGCAGTGTTATGTGAATATGAGGTGTTTACACGAAACAAACAATAACCCGTAGCTGTGGTGGTTCAACTGTAGTAAGACGGTACAGAAGGCCCAGGTAGAAAATGCACGGCCCGCCACTGCATTTGGAGGATCTACTGTGTAAAAAGGAACCGTTGAAGTAGTCAGGGGTTGCATCCCAAGTCTCTTATTTGATACTTCCTCGTACCTTGTTTGAACCGGAAGTCGTTCTGGTGTGTCATCTTGAAGGCCGTCTGTCTCACAGCTCTTCTTTCTGCTCTGAGGAGCAGCCTTTTTGTGACCGATACACCTCCTCACTGGATCAGTTATTGATTGGATGCTGCAGCTGCTATGATGGATCTGATGCATCTCAGCATCATACCAGATTCAACTCAAGTGTATCACTCCTAAATTTCATATTTTATTTGTTTTCTGATTCACCCTCTAGTTAAAAATCTGTGGTCTGAAAAACAAAAGGCCACAAACAACTTTTTTTCATTCATTAGAAAGATTTCTTTTCATGATCTTTTATTCAGTGTGGCTTTGTAGCACAAAGGCAGTAAAACTGCCTGTGCCAAAGCATACTGTATATTATCCATCGGGCTTCATAATAATAATAACTAGAAAATTCCTAAAGAAATTTTGACAGTGTGACTTCTACTGCCCGAAGAAATCGCAATATATACACACGCCAATGTTACCGGTAGTGTCATTCAGGTTCAATTGAGATAGTGCTACTCTCTTTTCTGCATTTTAGATTCATACTCTTGGATTGAATCTTGTATTTGTGGGGCTTTTATTTTGAAAGGGTGGGACTGGGTGGCTGAGAGAGGGGGAGAGGAGACAGAATCATAATGTTTGACACTAAAATGAGAGGCTTCATCACAAGCATTCCAGTTAGAATTCATTCTGTGGGGCTTTTAATTTGAAATGGGGGGAGGGGGGTGGTGAGAGGGGAAAAGTCCTCTAAAAATATCTGAGACCTGAATGACTGTATGATAGAGAGAGACAGGCAGAAAAATAGACAGAGAGGAGAGAGAGACAGAGTGAGTGAGACAGGCAGACAGACAGTTAGATGGATTGAGTGAGTGGGAGAGAGAGACAGGCAGACAGACAGAGAGCGAGAGCCTGCATGCGTGTGTGTAACTGGTTGCCATGGTGAGCCACGCACCTGGTGTTAGAGGCAGACTGATTAAGAAACGTTACAGTAAACAGGGATTTTGAACAAAACCCCTAACTCCTTTTAACAAATTAGTAGGAGTCTGAGTGCCAAAATATGGATACTGTGAGAAAGATAAGACTCTGGCAAACGCGGAGATGTGTTTTTTATGTTTGTGGTCTTAAAAATGTGAGCTCAAGCGCAATAGACAAAACTGGTACCGTCTGCTTTCTTTGAGAAATGAGTGATGAGATTTAACATGGAGTCTAATGGAGCAGTTGGTTGGAGTTCATGTCGCTCTGCGGCTCTTTGAGCCAAATGTGTAAGTCTGTTGGATTCCATAGACACTTTACTGCGACCAGCACAACATTTCCAACCTTTTTGGCCAAAATGGTGTATAAAGAGTAAAAATAGTGGGAGCTAGAGCAATTTGTTTGGAAAAATCACAGAAGATTTTCAAGCTCCGCTCCACTCTGACAGTTATGCTCTCACTCTAGCTCTTAACGAGCCATGCAATGCACACCCATTATAAAATCTGAAACGGACCCAAAATTTTCCTGAAACTTAATCTGTGACTTCATGAAAACTGTGCTAGCTATCAAAATGTCCCTTTGGCTCAATAAAGTGCAGCGTTTTGTCTATATTTTAAACTTTGAATCATGTTTCTATGTTAATGTACGGCTAGTCAATATGGGCCCAAATTTAAGTGTTTTTTTTAGCTCTCTTCACGCCGTAACCCCATTCAAGTGAATGGAGAAACTTTGCTCCATTTTTGGGGATTTTCGGGAATTTTCGGGAAAACCGCTAGGCGAATCTCTCCGAAAAATTGATTGCACGCTATTCCCGATCAGGCCGCACGTTTTGATATATTTTTCACGCCGCTGTTGTCAACGCTGTGTGAGGAGAAGCGCGCCAAACTTTTGGATAAACCTGATTATTATTATTATTATTAGTAGTAGTAGTAGTAGTATGATTAAGCCCGATGGATAATTGTTGGAATGCTGTTAAGCATTCTTTATTCTTCTTTTTATTATTATATTTCTTCCGTCCCACCTCTTCTGCTCCTTCATATTTTAAGCTACAGAAACCGTTCAACTATCAAAATGTTCAGCTCTTTAATGACATTTATGCTATGACTTTTCATATTTCTATCTCTTATGCTTTATGAATTATTAAGCTTTTTGCAATTTTTATTTTGAATGGGATTTCAATGGAGAAAATGTTCAAATCCTCTTAAACTTCTTCAAATTTCAAATCCTTCAACTTCCTCATATTTTCAGCTTCCGACACCATTTCAACTTTAAAATGTTGAGAAAACCCTGATCTATTGCCACATTATTCAGCATTTTTATATCTTTTACACTTTTTGAACTGCAGCAATTTAACTTTTATGATTTTTCAGCCCTTCTCTGACTTTATAATGGGTGTGTATTACGCAGCTTAGAGTGCGTGATGTCACTGCTAGAGTGAAGAGCAGCTTGAGATTCATGTGAAAAAAACATTTGTATTTTGCCACTGTGTCCACAATCTTCACTCTTCATGCATCATTTTTGATGGAGAAGTAGCTAATCTTGTCCTTGTCGTAGACAAATGACTGTGGAATCCCACAGATTTACACATCTGACACAGAAGCCTATAATTGAGAGGAAAACCAACTTTCTGCTCCATAGAGACCAATGTTAAATTTTGCTTCAAAAACATCTTCCACGGAACACGGTACCCATTTCTAGATCGCCAGTTCAGCCACATTTTTTACACTACAGACACAATTTTTACAGGATCTGTTCTTCAACTCATCCTTCCTCTCATTTAGTAATATCGGAGCAATAGGAGCTACGGTTATGGGAGTTTTGAGGATTTGTTTGAGAGGTGTTTCTCTGTTTTATCTCCATGAAAAGGCTGCAAGGACACAGGTGTTTCTGATTAAGCTAATTAGTGACGTTGATAAACACAGAGAGGCACTGGCACATGCACTCCTCCCCCTCTCTCTCTCTCTGTGTGTGTGTGTCTCTCTCTCTCTCTCTCTCTGTGTGTGTGTGTCTCTCATACAGTCATTCGGGTCTTGGAGACTTTTAGACGACCCCCCCCCCCCCCCCCCCCCCCC